>NW_021148471.1:0-8720 GCF_002837175.3 Physeter macrocephalus
CGGATATGGCACGGCGCCAATACGCAGGAATTTTGAGCATTATTCAGGTAGAACAAGCCGTTTCGGAAATGTCTCCTCGGATACGCTAGAAGGCTGCCAGATGATCAGTTACACTTAACGACTGTCAACGTGCAGTTGCTCTTCACGCTTGCGTACGTCTACGACAATTAAACGGCTAAGCCGCTTCTGTCACCCGATATGCGCGTACGCTCCCGCAGCAATGACGGAAGATTTTTGAGACAGCAAGCTAATGCACAGAAACCGCCGTTAACAGTGGAAGGAGGGCACTTACGCGTGACGCGGGCCCTCGTATAGGATCTCATGCCGCGGATGAGAACTGGCTACTAGAAGATACCTTCCAAAGCAGACGCTCGTGCACTAGCAATACGCGCTGAACTCAGCTGCCCATACGTGAGCGCTGTGGCCAGAGTCATCCAATCACAAACGTGTTTATTCGAGCGCTTCATTAAATATGGATGATCTGGAAGCTGTGTATGGGCCCCTGCAATTTGTAGCCCTCTCCCGAGTCTAGTACACGTATGAAGGCCATGAGCGCGCCCGCAGGATGCTATGCATATGCTGAACCACCGCACATGCGCAGCACCACCATCACCACCGCCCACAGGTGTCGCGATAGAGTGTTTGCACCCCTGCGCAATTAATCTGTTGCCCATATTACGCTGTACACTCTGTGGATGTAGAACGTGGCCGGGGAGACAGATGGCTCTCGAGTGAAGTCGAGACGCGTCAGCTCACGACAAATGTACTTTTGTATCACGAGGTACACAAACAATGTAACTGTGCCTCTACAAGGTGCGTACTCTGCGGAAAGTCCACACATATACGTGTGCTGATATACATGCATATATATGTACTTACATGCACGCGAGCACGCATGCGCGCATACACACACACACACACACACACACACACTCTCATACCCCTAGTCATGCACTTACATGCACGCGAGCACGCATGCGCGCATACACACACACACACACACACACACACACACACACTCTCATACCCGTAGTCATGCATGTATATGTACATACACACATGCAAACACACATACAGAGATACGAACATACACACGACTCTCCCACGAACGTTTGTAGACTCTCCTAGACTATGACCAATGTCACCCTTCACACTCCGAAGTAGGGCCCTCGGCACCACAGTTCACTGCACGGTGCAGCCGGTCTGGGATTTATGTAAAGTCCCATGTTTATGGATTTCGTCTTCACCTGTCTGCGCTGTCCTGCTAACCGTTTCTTAATGGTGAGTGAGCAGTATTACTACTGGAGGCCTGCCATTTTTTTGCGAAGACGAGCCAGAACTGTACGGCATCTGGTGGGCAGGCGAAAGCCGGCACGCTGGGTACACCCGTTACCCGAGAGAAGCAGGCATGTGATTCGAGGAGAGACGCCATGTTGTCCTGCGCCGCAGACAAGAGACAGCCGTTTGGGTGCCTGCGAATTTGGTCTGGTTATGGCATCAAATCCAAGCTCCATCTCGCTCATTTCCGCCTCAGTGCCGAAGGCGTCCAGGACTGCAGCTTTTGCCCTACAGAGCCACTGCGGCCTAAAAGGGAGGCTCTCAGAATCTGCAGCTGCGCCCGCGTCTGGAGAGAAACAAATTGTGCACAGCACACGAGTCACAAATGGTGGTAGCAGGAGTTGTAGTTGTCCTGTTGACACATTTTTAGACATACGAGTAGAAGCAGGTCTGAGATCAGCTGAAACTGAGTGGAAGAATAATTTCCGTGTTCAGGCAGGTGTATCAGGTGTTTGTGTTAGACGAGTGAAATATCAATTCTTCATTGACAACCGAATAAGGTCTCAGCCGCGCGTCAACTACACTATGTAGGCTCTTCTTGAGAACTCTATTCATAATCAGTATCAGACTACCGACTACCCTAAGCGTAGCAAAATAATGAAATGCACTCCCGTATGGTACTCCAGGAGGGACTAAGTTGTTCTCCAACTTGTGTTCGTAAGACCTATACATATTCTTTCGATGCTATTTATTTACAAGGGCACTATTATCTGAACACTCAAGTGTATACAGCTCGTTCGAAGGCTTAACCAAATGTGCACAATTATGCTCTGCAGAAACGGTTTCACGACGAGCATAGGTGACGGTGAGAAGTGACTGAGGAAAATACAACAAGCGATCTTCTGGTACTTCATCACTGAAGTGTTCTCTTTTAGGCGTGATGCACAAGAACCTGTGGCACTATCATTGCTTTTTAGTAGGGTTTTGAAGAACCCGGTGAGCAGAAGAAAACAGAATATCTCTGCAATTCAGAAGGCTACTGCAGTTGTATACTAACTCCATTCAAACTTTCCATGTAGTGGTCCCAACTGCCTACACTAACCGCACTTAACAGGAGTTAGACTTACCCTGCGTCGCGCACGTGCAAATTTTCTTTCGCCAGGTCATGTAACTGCGTGATCCTACTTGCAGGCTACTGCAGATCTACACTGATATAACATAGTGAACAAATTGTCCTGCAGCACGTACTAGATTCTCTCTCATCGGTGAACTGTTTCTGTAGATATTCTGTATGCTGCTAAAGTGTCTCATTCTCTTTGTTGGTTCCGTACGTTGGCGGGTAACACAGGCTCACTCACGTTGTGCTCACGCTGCTCCTGATAGATGCTGTCTTCTACAAGGTCAGGTCCGAGGAACAGCCACAAGGAGAGCGTGTCGTCTAAGAGCTTAGGAGACGGATTCTGCAGTTGTCCCAGCAGCCGTTCCCTCTGAGGAAAATGTTGTCAGCCACAAATCGACAGCGTTACACCAACTCAGCATTTGTAGTCAAGGCTTACCAGACAGAACAAAGCAATTACTTGTATGCCTGCGACAGATCTTGCCGATGCGACGCCGAGTGCATCGGGCTTTTACGCTTACTTCCCAGAGTACGATTGTTGGAAGAGAAGCCGCTCCACATGCCGTTGCAAAAGCGCTGCCAATGGGAACAATGGCTGCAATAAACCCTGTACTATGCTGCACAGAGAACGTGGACAGACGATGACGTAAAGCGTCAAACCGCGCCTCACCGCCACCAATTGGGCATGTTCTTGCATGTGTGTGTGTGTGTTTGCAGAGTGGGAGGCAGGGCAAAAAGGTGCGGACGCAGTGCTCTTGACTGGTGGCACCTGCAGGGGTTACAATCCACAAAAGCCGAGGACTGTCGTTGGCCTGCAGTGGCTGGCATACTTGCAGTAGGTCATACGCTTCTATGTCCGTCTCACACGACCGAACAAGGTAACAGAAGTGTCCAGAGATAGTCTAAATTGGCTTTTGATTTAACGTACGCCCGCCGTATCACACACAGACCACCGTCACCTTCAAAGCGAATGGTGGTAACTATTACTCTGAAGCGATCGATGGTATGTTACAGGGGTGGACGGGATTGTAATGCCAACTTCTCGTGTAATGCCTGAAAGCTAGAGCAGATGTAGGGGTCTGCACCTGTTGCCGGAGCGGCCGCTGGAGGATCTGCTTGTACGGCATTCTCCGGATTTTCTGTCGGCCTCGAAATCCAGTTTCCTGCGAGTGCGGCACTCGCTAGTATTAGCGGTATGGAGACACCAACAACCGCAAGGCGGCTCCAGTGTCGGCAGATCATCTTGCGAGGGCACGAAATCACTGACTTCAGACGCAGGAAAAGGGGAGAACTATTAGTTGTAGCTCGTATGTTTAGTGGAAAACAGATGCCACACGACGGAAAGCTTCTGATAGAACGAGCACGGCCCTGACAAAACTAGTGCAGCGCTGAACGCACGGGGCCACGGATCGCAAAAGCGGACGGTGCGGACCCATCTCGCTGTGCACTCTACCCCTCTTTTGGCCACCTGTACCGCTGGTCACACGTGCAGCAGAATAGACAACGTCAACGGGCAGATACACATCCATCAAGCCTCTTTACCCTACAGGGGATAAAATGAAATGTCAGCAGCAGTCGCAGGGACTCCGCGATCCTGCGGCAGACGCACCTTAGGCTGAGTAGTGACCCAAGACGCGTCGCCTTGCGTCTACGTGAATCTTGATTGCGCCACAACTGCGTTGCCTCAGCCACACTTAATCTGGCAAACAGTAGTGAGACACGAAGTGCGCACCGGTTTCTTAAATTTTTATCATTCATACGTCTGGAAAGTTCAGCAGCAAAAACTGAAGAGTGGTCACTATGATCTGTGTAGTAGGGATGAAATAGGCGTCCTCTGAGACCCATGCCACAGCCGTCCAGCACACGCCCCATTTACCGTCTGGGTACTTAGGTTATGGGTGTGCAGTGGTATGCCATTGGAGCAAAGGCTAAGCATTAACAGAGTAGGACTGGACAACCAGACAAGCTGAGCGGCAAAAGCACGTGAAAACTTTGACGGAAGTCCTCTCCCCAGTGGCCTTCGACGAGCACTTTACACATTTGAAGGGTGGGCGCCTTGCACAACAGAACCAGCTGTGAGGCCTAGATATGTAGTAGCGCTTTGTGAGGGCATCAGGATCCATCCTGCAAGGAACTGCAGTAAAGTACTACGTTTAGTGCTCACAAGTGTACGTCCCTCATGGCCTTCGTGTGGTACAGCTAGACGAGAAAGGTCTGCGTTCCAAGATTTTTGTAGACGTCTTGCGATATACAAGCTCTCTACCTTGCAAATGTGTCAGTTCACCGGAGACGGGCGACGTACACATGAAAAAGACCACGAACTTTCCATCGGCGACCCGCGCCCATTTGGTCGTTTTTCTCTGCGTCCCGCCAGCCCTTGCCCTTCGCCAGACCGCTGTGCTGGACAGTTCCCGCGGTTTTTTTTCGACCGAACAGCGGACTGTCGTGACTGCTGGGGGTTGGCATCGTTAGCCGAACAGGCTCTGACTGTTGCGGAGAACATGCATGTACGATGTAGAGCCTATATTCACACCCAGTCAACCTCCGTGGAAAGAAGAGGATATGACTTGTGTTCTACAAGCACGCAGAGCCGGAGCAACGTCCGCTGCAACACACACATCGCAGCAATCGCCGCAGGGTGAATACAATTGCACGGCGAGTGCATAGTAAGTGGAGTGAATTTGGCACTGACGCACAGCTCAGCAGGAACCGCGGCGATATCTGGAGTCTGTCTACAATCTACCTACACGCCTGTGACATGGGGTACTGCCCTAGGGTGATGCCAGTCAGTTCAGGTTAGCGCATTCAGAAGAAAGGGTACTTCAAGTTTTTTACAGCTATGATATGGCCTCGTACATAGATATGAAGCAAGCTTGTGGCGTGTCTTCAGTGCGCCCCAGCAATCAGTTGCGATGGGCAGTTGGCATGTTCACAGTATATAGGCACTGTTCTGCAACAAAAGTCAGCATTGCATCTGGCGCGTGCTGGCACTTACAAGAACTGATGCAGACAACTCGAGCGGAGAGAACGGCAGCATTCATTCGTGTTGTGTGTACACGAGCAGCTACCGCAAAATCAAATAGAAACAGAAGCATTTAGTCACTTCGAGGAGGCTCATTGTTGTCGTGTGGTATTGAAACGGCCCTGGTACTACTTGGAGCTTTGCTTTGGCGAGTTTCCCCACCTTGTGTTAATGCACAAGCAGTATATACTATGCAGCTTTGCATAGAATATCAGGGGAAAGCCGGTATGGGGCAATTAGGGCCGCTACACTGCGACTGAGGAACATACGGATGAAGGAAAAGGGTACTAATTACGGGACAAACCAGGCACATCCATAGGATCTTCTCTCTTAATTGAACACGTCAGCAGAACCAGTCAAGGGCGTCAAGAGGAATTCAGACGTGATCAACAATGGGCACCGACGTGAAGCTTTAGGGCACTGAACATCCACTCTACGTCAAGACATCACACCAGATGAAGTACAGTAGACAGAGATCATCGATGGCTTCTGCGCAACACTATTACGCTGTCGGATAGCCGATCCATTTGCTACATCAACGCTTAGCTGCATCAGCACTAGCCGTGTGTAAAGCATGCTACGATAACACGCTAAGTTCTGCGCTGACGTGCCCACATATACGTAGGTATTGAGTCGTTTTCCTTTCGTGAGGGACAGAAAAGAAACAAAAGCTAAAGAATCACTGGAGAGCGTTACTCAGGCTACACAGTGACGCAGATCTCTAGGTCGATCTGATTGTAAGTATTCGGGAAAGATAATAAGATAATGTCGTGCCCTGCTTTGTTCCATCTTCCCGGAGTCATGCACATCTATGAGCTACCCTCTGTTGGTAACACGTTATCGCATTATATCGCGTAATCTGCTCTGGAAGATGTACACACAAATCGCCAGCCTCCGTAAAGCGGTAGAGCGCATCACTTTCATCTATTGACTAGAAGAACTAGGGAATTAGCTAAAATGCGATTCACTCAAAACATAGTGATCTAGAGGAATACTGAGTGCCCTTGATTATTCTCCACCTGTGAGTGTGTTTATCGAAGATCTCATACACCTGAAGCTCTGCCCTTGAGTAAGGCTTACACAACCGACTTCACGGTGGCAATGCCCCTGCGTTTGCTGTTCCTGGTGATGCACAGTAAAGTTCGACGAGCGCTATCGGTTCAACGAACAGATACTGAAGAACCACTGTCGACACACAGACACGAAGGAAGAGAACAGTCCCCCAGGATTTGTCGCGATACAGTCACAAAATCTGTCAAAGTACACAGCAACTTGAACAACCTACACAGGCGGGAGCCACTTCAAGACTTCGTACCCGGCGTGTGCATTTTAAGAGGACACTGCTGTCTGTGGCTGACTGTGGCTGGTCTACTCATTACTAATAAGGTTTTTACACCCAACACAGGCGGCAGCCACGCCACCTCAAGATTTCGTGTCCCGCATGTCGACTAAGACTACGTGCTGTGGCTGATCGTGGCTATTCCACTCAGTTTTCTGGAGTTTTGAGCAGGTCAACTGCAATACGCAATCGATAAGGAACGTTATGATCGGTCGCGTTATTTGGCGACGTAGGTATCCGAGTACAGTCCATCAAAGTGCCTCGTTACTCCTTGAAAGTTCACAACTTGATTTCGGATGGAGGAATATCGATTCTGGTGCCGGGTTTGTCACACTTTGAGAAAGTTTTCTCCGCACAACCCTCTGTTTGAAGGAGGCGTCGTTACCGTACAGCAGAGCTCATCACGCAGCATACTAAAGTTATACGGTGCGTTTTGTGGGACAATATATACATATACGTGTATGCGGGGTTTTTGAGGCAGACACACACGACTTGACTGCACAGCCCCCACAAGTACTTCCGTGAAAATACTGGGAGAAGCAACAGTTGTGACTTTCCGGTATACACGAATCCTACCTGCGTACTTGCATTTCTACATGTCTCCCTAAAGTCCGCTGCAGGTTGTTGCCATATGGCGTCATAGGGACTCGTGGTAAATTCGTAGCCGTCTCTGTTACCGCACAGGTAAGCTTCGGGTATCAGGTCGCTCCCTCCACAGGAGCTAGGCTTCGAAAAATGCAGGGTATGCAAGGATTTTGCATTCTCGTTTCTGACGAGAGCCTGGACACTTTTCTGCACGCTTTCAGCTGAAACTGGTAGTTGCACCCAACCAAACATAGGAGACTACCCCCATAACGTGACGGACTCGCCAGACTGCCCGTAGAAAAATCGCGCTCGCAGCTTCAAATCGACTATTAATCTGGTCTGAGACAGCTTGAACGCATGCGCAGTATACCCCGGTCAAGGAAGCCGCCCGGCCTTCAACAACTAACATCCTCAAAACGACAACGCACAACACACTCACACTCTGCGTCGAATGTTCAGCTCCGTGCTCGTTGCTCTGCAAAGGCCGAGCCGTCATGCTCTCCTGACGTTATGCCATTATCAAACAGGACTGCCAAGTCGCAAAAGAAAACAGGCTCAACCACAACCATTCACGCTCCGTTGTCCACATGCCAGGTACGTGGGCAGGCACTCTGTGGAAGAATGCGCTCTTTTTGTACACTAGGGCAGTAGTGCAACAGAGACATAAGCGCTCGATATCACTTCTTACTACCTGAAGAACAAGGTCGGTTGCCAAAAGGTTAGTCCACGTATGAGTCCGCCTGACTCCGACGCAACAGCCGACACTGTACACCAGCGCTGCAGCTGAGAAGACGCACGTACCGCATACAGTGAGTAGGAGCTCACAGCGGCACCGGATCGCGGCTCCATACTATGCGAGTGATGAGTTTATCACTGCTGAACCCATCCCTCACACACCATGGGATCACTGCCGCAGCAGTACTGGATCCCAACAATATTACGCGTACAGCTACGCAGCAACAACTGCAAAACAGGTGTGGAACTATACTGTGTAAGTATGAAGGAATAAGTAGACCATCGCAATCGCTCAGCACACCAGTTACCCATGCAGGTCGTCACAAGTTCACCAACCCCCACGGTAAACCTGTGAGTTTGATGAACACGCTCACCACATCTACGAGATACAGGAAAGCCACAGGAGTCGTGGCTTTAATGTTAAGGTACACCTCTGGTCAATAGGCTGAAAAGTCGACGTCTGTTTATCGCGCAGGAGTGGTGTATGAAGGGCGAGACTCTGACTAGTGCACAGAACGTGCATAAGCCAGCGCAGACAGCACTGTCATCGCTCCTTATTCTCTAACACCATGCTTACGCTTATCTTACTTGGAAACTGGAAAAGCACGAAAGAAAACCAAGGACGGAATCGACACCACCCACGC
>NW_021148473.1:0-260 GCF_002837175.3 Physeter macrocephalus
CCATAAAAGGGGAAATCGACAGTAACACAATCATAGTAGGGGATTTTAAAACCCCACTTTCACCAGTGGACAGATGATCCTAAATGAAAATAAATAAGGAAACACAAGCTTTTTTTTTTTTTTTGTGGTATGCGGGCCTCCCTCTGTTGCGGCCTCTCCCGCTGCGGAGCACAGGCTCCGGACGCGCAGGCTCAGCGGCCATGGCTCACGGGCCCAGCCGCTCCGCGGCATGTGGGATCTTCCCGGACCGGGGTACGAAC
>NW_021148473.1:8557-8715 GCF_002837175.3 Physeter macrocephalus
AAACACAAACACATGGAGGCTAAACAACACACTACTTAATAACCAAGAGATCACTGAAGAAATCAAAGAGGAAATCAAAAAATACCTGGAAACAAATGGCAATGGATATATGATGACCCAAAACCTATGGGATGCAGCAAAAGCAGTTCTAAGAGGGA
>NW_021148474.1:0-2298 GCF_002837175.3 Physeter macrocephalus
CTACCTGCCGTTGAGTGAGGGATTTATGGGATGGAGGTGGAGGAGGAGGAGGAGCTTGGGTCGAAGCAGTGCTGCTGGCTGCAGAGTGGCCCTCTGTCGCTCTGCGAACTCGTGTTTCTTGCAAAGCAGTGGAGAGACGCACCTGCAGCTAGGGCAGGGGGAGACGGTTTGAGCTTTTTTTTTTGAGTCGGCCGTGTATTTTTGCTTGGGAGAGAACCAGTAGAAAAAGTCCTGTCAAAGCCGTTGAGGCCTCCTTGGCAGTCGTTCTTCACGGGTGGTGTACGACACTACATACGCACAGCCTCGCCTCCGTCGGCGTGCCTGTACGCGCGCATCTATTTGTCTGTGCCTGCGGAGACAAAAATGGGATACACTTTTAGAGAGGGGAGAATTCACAGCCACGGGCGTGCACAGCGGCCACAGGAGAAAAGTTGGATGCGTCTCATCCACTTCTCCAGTGACACGCGCTTTTTTGTCGGTGTACAGACACCGCATTCGTTCACTGCCGCAACAAGAAGGACCTTCTCACAGGTAGACATTCAAAGTCCGTTTGGGTAGACTGTTTAGGGATTTTCACTCTGGGGTCATCCTGCGTAGGTTATCACCCCGTTCGTTTGTAATGCGGTATTCCACCTAGAATGACATTCACGTATGCAGCCGTGTGGCGACCACGGCGTATATTACACCTTCTGGCGGCTGCGGGCGCTATCCCATGAGCTAAGCCTCGCCAAACGCATGCTTGGGAAGGCAGTTCCTATGTGCAACCATACAATCTCCTACACGTACACGCATTGCGTCCCGCCTACAAAGGCCTGATGACGGAAGCAAGGCATGCACATTAGAGCTGTGTACGCGGCTCCTATCAAAAAGCTCGCGATCGCCTCTTTCCAAAGAGACAGATGTTGCACGTGACGGCATGGGTCTGCACACACATAGACGTAGTAAACACACACACTGGTGCAGCGGTGATGCCTTGTACAGCGGCTAGCCTGTGCGCTCTACACTGGCTGGGACGTTTGTTGCTGGCGTGCATGGACGGAGAAATGAGTGGAGCTTAGGCCAGGGCTTGGCGCGTGTGCAGAGATATTTCTGCTTTGTGTCGCGAGCATAGGGGATCAGGAAGCGCTCAAGATTGCTGCCCAATAATGGAAGCTGCACAGCGTCGTGAAATTTCCCTGCGCAAGAAATGTACAGCAACGCGGCGTCGCTGCATTAAAACTGCAGAAGCGGCCACCGTGGAAGTCTTGAGCTATCAAGGAACCGTATTCGCGTGTGGAAAGTACCCGTACGGTTAAGAAGGTACACATGCATATTTGCGTAGGTGCATACACCGGCGCAGGTGTTACGAATATCTGAAGCTACGAGCATACGTCTCCTTGTGCAGCGGGTCCACTGGAATAGGTGTGGTGATTCGGGAAGCAAAACCCCCGTTTCGCAGGACGCAAGCAGCACTGCTGCTCTGCTGTGGAGATATGCTGCTGACGCATGCGAAAACATCTACATCCCAACAGCCTCAACAAAGGTTGTGGGATATTCTGTTTCATGAGGAACTCCCGCTACACAGGAGCGAACGCGGCAACAGCAACGCCGACGGGTGGTAGTACTGACTGACACACGCGATATGTTAAATTCTCCACACCGTGAAACCTACCACGAGGCTTGCACGTGTTTTCACTGTGCGTAGTGTTTAAAAAACAACCGGTACCCTGAGGCATATCTTTCGCTCTACAACGTTCCTGGGCGCCCCTCTGCAGCGTCTCGTTGTGGTGGTTTTCTGCTCGTCGGTTGTGGTGCGTCCGCCCATCGAGAAGTTGTTTGTACGAAGTTGTTGCGCGGGTCTTTCGCGTGGACCCACTTCTGTGATGTCACCATGGACTTACACAGTAGGGCTGTGTTTTCCGCAGCCCAAATACGTTTTCACAGGCGGTACCAATGTGCGAAGTTTTGTTCACATGTTTCCGAGATAACAGTATCAGCAACCTTCGTTTTGTATCTGACCAGCGCGTCGCAAGTTGGTGTACGCGGTGCAAAGCCATATATGCACATACACACGTGGATGTAGACACAGGTTAAAGGCAGATTCTCTTTGTTTCCATATATAGACATGTGTACAAACGTACACACAAGCACGCCGCCTTCGTACAACTTGTGCTTGCACCGTCTCTTCCGTGTCCGCAAGCTACATGGCTTCCGCGTGTGTCCGTTTTTCTATGACGCAAGTCGCACATCCAAATCACGATATTGTGACGCAACATCAGCTCCCCAAAAGAAGCACCCAATATTTTCGCAGGTGCTGCT
>NW_021148474.1:3647-4739 GCF_002837175.3 Physeter macrocephalus
GTGTGTGTGTATATATATATATATATATTATAAAGAGAGAGCTAGTGTGAATGCATATATGTCTCCTGCGAACGCGTAGGTATCTCTGTATGTTGTACGTATGCACGTCTCTTCCACGTGCACAGAGGTTGTCCACGTGCGCGTGGAGATCGCGAGAGACAGAGAGAGACAGAGACAGACACAGACACAGAGACGGGGGGAACGAGGTGAGGGTGAATGTCTGCTCACGGACGTCAATCTGCACACTCGTGTATGTATGTGTAGATGGGCCATATAACACATTTTCCAAAATATATACCTGTTCGTGCGTGTTGGGTGGTAGAGTGGACCCGAGTGGACCCGTCTGTCCGAGTAGTGTCCCGCGCAATCCGAGTGTTTCTCTGTTGATAACATGCATGCGGTGATGAAGTGTGTCAGCAGCAAATAGTTTCTAGCATTTGCGCGGTCGGCCACTATGGCTGCGGCTGGCTGCAGCAGCAGAGTCTCCCGCTGCTCTCAGGCGCGCCGCGCCAGGGACTACTTATATTGTCAGTGCACAAGTTCACCTCCACATGTATAGATAAACATCGCGGGCGCGCGCCTGTCTCAAAAACTTCTGCGTTTCCGATAGACGCCCCCCCCGCGTTTTTGCTGGCTAACCTCTGTGGGAGACTCGTGTGTGTGTGTGTGTGTGTGAAGGAGAACTGCTGAATGTGTACGTGCGTCCGACTTCTTCGTATGCTTCGCGACTCCGGCAAAGCCGTGAGAAACGACGCACACGAGGTATAAGTGTGGGTGGCGTCTGAGCAAGAAGTGTACGCGGAGCAAATATACTTATACGCGTATAACCGAGTATATGTGCCTGCACGCGTGTGTAAACAGAGATATGGTGCCCATCATCTGTCTATGCGTACTTTTCTCGTGCATGTGCTTGCATACTACCCGTCTCGAAGAGGTGGTAGGTAGGTGCACGTAGAAGCGTGCATGTAGTGGGGTGCAGAGAGGCCACTACCTGCCGTTGAGTGAGGGATTTATGGGATGGAGGTGGAGGAGGAGGAGGAGCTTGGGTCGAAGCAGTGCTGCTGGCTGCAGAGTGGCCCTCGGTCGCTCTGC
>NW_021148474.1:5097-6948 GCF_002837175.3 Physeter macrocephalus
CACTCCCCCAGTGACATACGCTTTTTTGTCGGTGTACAGACACCGCATTCGTGCACTGCCGCAACAAGAAGGACCTTCTCACAGGTAGACATTCAAAGTCCGTTTGGGTAGACTGTTTAGGGATTTTCACTCTGGGGTCATCCTGCGTAGGTTATCACCCCGTTCGTTTGTAATGCGGTATTCCACCTAGAATGACATTCACGTATGCAGCCGTGTGGCGACCACGGCGTATATTACACCTTCTGGCGGCTGCGGGCGCTATCCCATGAGCTAAGCCTCGCCAAACGCATGCTTGGGAAGGCAGTTCCTATGTGCAACCATACAATCTCCTACACGTACACGCATTGCGTCCCGCCTACAAAGGCCTGATGACGGAAGCAAGGCATGCACATTAGAGCTGTGTACGCGGCTCCTATCAAAAAGCTCGCGATCGCCTCTTTCCAAAGAGACAGATGTTGCACGTGACGGCATGGGTCTGCACACACATAGACGTAGTAAACACACACACTGGTGCAGCGGTGATGCCTTGTACAGCGGCTAGCCTGTGCGCTCTACACTGGCTGGGACGTTTGTTGCTGGCGTGCATGGACGGAGAAATGAGTGGAGCTTAGGCCAGGGCTTGGCGCGTGTGCAGAGATATTTCTGCTTTGTGTCGCGAGCATAGGGGATCAGGAAGCGCTCAAGATTGCTGCCCAATAATGGAAGCTGCACAGCGTCGTGAAATTTCCCTGCGCAAGAAATGTACAGCAACGCGGCGTCGCTGCATTAAAACTGCAGAAGCGGCCACCGTGGAAGTCTTGAGCTATCAAGGAACCGTATTCGCGTGTGGAAAGTACCCGTACGGTTAAGAAGGTACACATGCATATTTGCGTAGGTGCATACACCGGCGCAGGTGTTACGAATATCTGAAGCTACGAGCATACGTCTCCTTGTGCAGCGGGTCCACTGGAATAGGTGTGGTGATTCGGGAAGCAAAACCCCCGTTTCGCAGGACGCAAGCAGCACTGCTGCTCTGCTGTGGAGATATGCTGCTGACGCATGCGAAAACATCTACATCCCAACAGCCTCAACAAAGGTTGTGGGATATTCTGTTTCATGAGGAACTCCCGCTACACAGGAGCGAACGCGGCAACAGCAACGCCGACGGGTGGTAGTACTGACTGACACACGCGATATGTTAAATTCTCCACACCGTGAAACCTACCACGAGGCTTGCACGTGTTTTCACTGTGCGTAGTGTTTAAAAAACAACCGGTACCCTGAGGCATATCTTTCGCTCTACAACGTTCCTGGGCGCCCCTCTGCGGCGTCTCGTTGTGGTGGTTTTCTGCTCGTCGGTTGTGGTGCGTCCGCCCATCGAGAAGTTGTTTGTACGAAGTTGTTGCGCGGGTCTTTCGCGTGGACCCACTTCTGTGATGTCACCATGGACTTACACAGTAGGGCTGTGTTTTCCGCAGCCCAAATACGTTTTCACAGGCGGTACCAATGTGCGAAGTTTTGTTCACATGTTTCCGAGATAACAGTATCAGCAACCTTCGTTTTGTATCTGACCAGCGCGTCGCAAGTTGGTGTACGCGGTGCAAAGCCATATATGCACATACACACGTGGATGTAGACACAGGTTAAAGGCAGATTCTCTTTGTTTCCATATATAGACATGTGTACAAACGTACACACAAGCACGCCGCCTTCGTACAACTTGTGCTTGCACCGTCTCTTCCGTGTCCGCAAGCTACATGGCTTCCGCGTGTGTCCGTTTTTCTATGACGCAAGTCGCACATCCAAATCACGATATTGTGACGCAACATCAGCTCCCCAAAAGAAGCACCCAATATTTTCGCAGGTGCTGCT
>NW_021148474.1:8350-8714 GCF_002837175.3 Physeter macrocephalus
GTGGGCTGCTGCTTTTGCTGGTCCGTCTCCTGTTTATGCCACGTGCCTTGGCCCTCATCCGTCGTAAAGCTGGTGCCACTATGGTGGGGTTGTCCCTCTGTTGTTGCTGCCTTTCTTCCTGCGCCTGCTGCTGCTTCTGCATCCGGCTGTTCCGCTGCTGCCTCTTCGGAAGAGCTGCTGAAAGTGCAATCAGGCGAGGAACCGAAGAAAACTGTATCGAAATCAGTCGCTGCTGCTGCCTTGTTCCCCGAATGCGGTGTCTTGTTGCTGCTGTTGCTGCTCACGCACGTAGCCCCTCCTCCCTCGCCATCTGCTTCTCTTGCTCCTGCTGAAGCTCCCTCTGCCCAGACAAAATTGAAATATG
>NW_021148476.1:0-1008 GCF_002837175.3 Physeter macrocephalus
TTGTATTGCTATAAACTTCCCTCTTAGTACTGCTTTTGCTGCATCCCATAGATTTTCGTTTTCATTTGTCTCTAGGTATTTTGGTTTCTTCTTTGATTTTTTTCAGTGATCTATTGGCTGTTTAGTAACATATTGTTTAGCCTCCACGTGTTTGTGTTTTTAACATTTCTTTCCTGTAATGAATTTCTAATCTCATAACTTTGTGGTCAGAAAAGATGCTTGATATGATTTCAGTTTTCTTAAATTTACTGAGGCTTGACTTGTGGCCCAATATGGGATCTATCCTGGAGAATGTTCCATGTGCACTTGAGAAGAAAGTGTATTCTGTTGCTTTTGGATGGAATGTCCTATAGATATCAGTTAAGTCTTTCTGGCCTAATGTGTCATTTAAAGACTTGTGTTTCCTTATAAATTTTGTCTGAACGATCTGTCGGTGTAGGTGGGGTGCTAACATCCCCCACTATTTTTGTGTTACTGTTGATTTCCTGCTTTATGGCTGTTAGCATTTGCCTTATCTATTGAGGTGGTCCTATGTTGCGTGCATATAAATTTACAATTGTTATATCTTCTTCTTGGATTGATCCCTTGATCATTATGTAGTGTTCTTTCTTTTCTCTTGTAACAGTCTTTATTTTAAAGTCTATTTTGTCTGATATGAGTATTGCTACTCCAGCTTTCTTTGATTTCCATTTGCATGGAATATATTTTTCCATCCCCTCACTTTTGGTCACTATGTGCCCCTAGGTCTGAAGTGGGTCTCTTGTAGACAGTATATATATGGGTCTTGTGTTCATATCCATTCAGCCAGTCTGTGTCTTTTGGTTGGAACATTTAATCCATTTACATTTAAGGTAATTTTCAATATGTATGTTCCTATTTCCATTTTTTTAATTGTTTTGGGGGGTTTTTTGGTAGGTATTTTTTCTTCCCTTCCTCTTTTCTTCTCTTGTGGTTTGATGACCATCTTTAGGGTCGTTTTGGGGTTGCGGTTTTGTTTTTTTGTGTGTG
>NW_021148476.1:6912-8710 GCF_002837175.3 Physeter macrocephalus
TAAAGCATCATGTCATCTGAAAACAGTGACAGTTTTACTTCTTCTTTTCCAATTTGGATTCCTTTTATTTCTTTTTCTTCTCTGATTGCTGTGACTAGGACTTCCAAAACTATGTTGGATAAAAGTGGTGAGAGTGGATATCCTTGTTTTGTTCCTGATCTTAGAGAAAATGCTTTCAATTTTTCACCATTGAGACTGATGTTTGCTGTGGGTTTGTCATATATGGTCTTTATTATGTTGAGGTATGTTCCCTCTATGCCCACTCTCTGAAGAGTTTCTTAAGTCATAAATGGTGTTGAATTTTGTCAAAAGGTTTTTCTGCACTGATTGAGATGATCATATGTTTTTTATTCCTCAATTTGTTAAAGTGTTGTATCATATTGATTGATTTACATATGTTGAAGAATCCTTGCCTCCCTGGGTTAAATCCCACTTTATCATGGTGGATGATCCTTTTAATGTTTTGTTGGATTTGGTTTGATAGTATTTTGTTGAAGATTTTTGTGTCTTTGCTCATCAGTGATTTGGCCTGTAATTTTCTTTTCTTTTTAAAATATCTTTGTCTGGTTTTGATATCAGGGTGATGTTGGCCTCATAGAATGAGCTTGGCAGTGTTCCTTCCTCTGCAAATTTTTGGAATATTTTCAGAAATATAGGTGTTAACTCTTCTCTAAATGTTTGATAGAATTCACGTGTGAAGCCCTCTGGTCCTGAACTTTTTTTGGTTGGGAGTTTTTGAATCACAGTTTCAATTTCAGTAGTTGTAATTGGTCTGTTCATGTTTTTTATTTCTTCCTGGTTCAGTCTTGGAAGGTACCTTTCTAAGCATTTGTACATTTCTTCTATGTTGTGCGTCTTACTGGCATATAGTTGCTTGAAGTAGTCTCTTATGATCTATTTCTGCGGTGTCAGTTGTAATCTCTCCTTTTTCATTTCTAATTTTATTGATTTGAGTCCCTTCCTTTTTTCTTGATGAGTCTGGTTAAAGATTTATCAATTTTATTCTCTCAAAGAACCAACTTTTAGTTTCATTGATCTTTGCTATTGTTTCCTTCATCTCTATTCCATTTATTTCTGCTCTGATCTTTATGATTTCTTTCCATCTACTAACTTTAGGTTTTGTTTGTTCTTCTTTCTCTAGTTGCTTTAGGTTTAAAGTTAAGTTGTTTATTTGAGATTTTTCTTGTTTCCTGACGTAAGATTGTATTGCTATAAACTTCCCTCTTAGTACTGCTTTTGCTGCATCCCATAGATTTTCGTTTTCATTTGTCTCTAGGTATTTTGGTTTCTTCTTTGATTTTTTTCAGTGATCTATTGGCTGTTTAGTAACATATTGTTTAGCCTCCACGTGTTTGTGTTTTTAACATTTCTTTCCTGTAATGAATTTCTAATCTCATAACTTTGTGGTCAGAAAAGATGCTTGATATGATTTCAGTTTTCTTAAATTTACTGAGGCTTGACTTGTGGCCCAATATGGGATCTATCCTGGAGAATGTTCCATGTGCACTTGAGAAGAAAGTGTATTCTGTTGCTTTTGGATGGAATGTCCTATAGATATCAGTTAAGTCTTTCTGGCCTAATGTGTCATTTAAAGACTTGTGTTTCCTTATAAATTTTGTCTGAACGATCTGTCGGTGTAGGTGGGGTGCTAACATCCCCCACTATTTTTGTGTTACTGTTGATTTCCTGCTTTATGGCTGTTAGCATTTGCCTTATCTATTGAGGTGGTCCTATGTTGCGTGCATATAAATTTACAATTGTTATATCTTCTTCTTGGATTGATCCCTTGATCATTATG
>NW_021148477.1:0-1208 GCF_002837175.3 Physeter macrocephalus
GATTCATTTTCTCTGCATCCTCACCAGCATTGGGTGTTTTCACTATTTTTAAAATTTTATCCATTCTGGTAGGTGTATAGTGTACTAATATTTCATTCTGGGTTTAATATGCATTTGCGTTTGGATAGTGATATGCAATATGTTTATATGTGCTAATTTTCCATCTGTATGTTCTTTCTGTGAAATATCTGTTCTGTCTTATAATTTGTTTTCTTTTTTTTTTTTTACTGCTGACTTTTGGGAGTTGTTTAGATATTTGTGGATACTGCTCTTTTGTTGGATATATAGTTTGCAAATATTTTCTTCCTTTTTGCAGGTTTCCTTTTCATACTGTCTGCTGGTTTTTTTTGTTTTGTTGTATTTTGCAGAGAGAAAGCTTTTAATTTTTGTAACGTTCCCGCTGTATTTTCCTTTTATGGATTTTACTTTAGGTATCATGTCTATGAACTTTTTGTTTAGTTGTTGATCCCACATTTTTTCTCCTTTGCTTTTTTCTAAAGGATTTATATTTTACATTTCATATTTGCATTAATTTTGTTTAAGGTGTGAGATGTAGGTTGAGGTTCTATTTTTTTTTTTGCCTATAGCTATCCAGTTGCTGCAGTACCATCTTTGCTCCATTGAATTGCTTTTGTACGTTAATCAAAAACCAATTAGGCATGTTTGTGTCGATGTATTTCTGGGATCTGTGTTGCATTCCACAGATCTCTGTTTCTACCCCCCTGCCAAACCACAACGTTGTGATTATTGTTGTTATACAGTAAGCCTTGCCATCAGGTAGAATGATTCCTCCTACTTTTCTTCTTCTTTTTCAAAATCATTTTAAATACGGTAGGTCCTGTGCCTTTCCATCCTAATTTTATTTTTTATTTTTATTTATTTAATTTTTAAATATGTATTTATTTGGTTGCCCTGGGTCTGAGTTGCGGCAGGTGTGGTCCTTAGTTGCGGCACGCGGGCTCCTTAGTTGCGGCATGCAAACTCAAGTGCTTAGTTGCGTCATGCATGTGGGATCTCGTTCCCTGAGCAGGGATTGAACCCGGGCCCTCTGCATTGGGCGCACGGAGCCTTAACTACTGAGAAACCAGGGAAGTGTCCCCCATCGTAATTTTAGAATAAGCTTGTTTATGTTTCCCCCCAGAATTGCTGGGATTTTGATGGGAATTGTGTTAAAATGACAGATCAACTTGAGAAGAACTGACATCTTG
>NW_021148477.1:2117-4129 GCF_002837175.3 Physeter macrocephalus
AGTTGACCCTTGAACAACATGGCTTTGAACTGTGTGGGTCCACTTACATGTGGATTTTTTTCTATAAACACTATAGTACTATAGAGTCTGAGGTTGGTTGTATCCACAGATGGGTAACTGCAGATACGACCACCATTTATAACGTTATATGTGGATTTTGACTGCGTGGAGAGTCGGTGCCCCTAAAGCTCACATTGTTCAAGGGTCAACTGTATATGGAATGGAGCTTAATTTTAGAATGCTGATCTTGTATTCTGTGACCTGGATGAACTCACTTATTAGTTTTAAGAGTCTTTTTTGAGCCATTCCTTGGGATTTTCTACATAGCCATCCTTCTTGCATTATGCCAGCTGCAAGTGGGGACCATTGTATTTGTTCCTGTCCAATGTGTATGCTTTTTGTTCCTTTGTTATTGCATTATTGCAAGTGGCTGGAACCTCCAGTCTTATGATGAATAGGAGTGGTGAGAGTGAACATCCTTGCTTGGTTTCTGATCTTGGGAAGAAAGCATTCAGTCTTTTACCACTTAATATGATGTGAACTCTTGGTTTTGATGGATGATCATTATTAAGTTGGGGTGGTTTCCCTCTCTTCCTAACTTGCTGATAGTGTTTTGCAAATGTTTTTTCTATGTCCATGATCACATGGTTTTTGTTCGTTAGCCTGCTGATATGATGGAGTATATTGATAGGTTTTCCATTGTTGGACCAGCCTTGCATACCTGGGTTAAATCCTACTTGGTCAAGGTGTATAATTCTTTGAATACATAATTGATTTGGTTTGCAAACATTTGATTAAGAATTTATGTGTCCAAGTTCATGGAAGATATTGGTGTGTAGTTCTCTTTTTTGCGTGTTATCCCTGTGTGGTTTTGGTATCAGAGCATACTAGCCTTATAAAATGAGTAAGGATTTTCTCCTCTTGTATTTTATGGAGTAGTAAATGATAAATTTGTGTTAATTCTTTAAATGTTTGGTGAAAATCTCCAGTGAAATCATCCGGGCTTGTAGATACCTTTTCTGAAGCTTTCTAATTGCAAATTTGATATCTTTGACGGTTATAGGACTCTTTAGATTATCTATGCCATCTTCGTTGAGTTTTAGTATTTGTAATTTTGGAAGTATTGGTCCATTTCTTCTAAGTTATGAAATTTATGAGGGCAAAGTGGATTGTAGTATTCCCTATTATCCTTTTTAAAAAATTAATTAATTAATTAATTTTTGGCTGCGTTCGGTCTTTGTTACTGGGTGCGGGCTTTCTCTAGTTGCTGCGAGCGGGGGTTACACTTTGTTGCGGTGCGTGCTCTTCTCCTTGCGATGGCTATTGTTGTCGCGGAGCACGGGCTTTAGGTGCCTGAGCCTCAGTAGTTGTGGCACGAGGGCTCAGTAGTTGTGTCTTGCGGGCTCTAGAGCGCAGGCTCAGTAGTTGTTGCGCACGGGCTTAGCTGCTCCGCAGCATGTGGGATCTTCCCGGACCGGGGCACGAACCTGCTTCCCCTGCATCAGCAGGCGGATTCTCAACCACTGCGCCACCAGGGAAGCCCCTTTCTCCTTCTTAATGCTCCAGAATTGTATTATAGATTTTCTGCTAGAGGGTCTTCTTGTAGCTATTTTTAAAGTATAAGTCAGTTAGTGACAAATACTTTTGGTTTTCCTTTTTCTGTCACTATTTATTTTTGCTTCATTCCGGGAGGATAATTTCATCAGCTATAGGTATGAGGGTGGGAGTCTTTTCTCACAGCATTTGAAAAACGTTTTCCTTACAGAAATATTGGAGAAAGCAGAAACCAGCCTGAAAGATTACATTCAGATGAAATATCAAGCTTTGTTGTATGGTGACAGTGGTAAGATACTTCATATTTCTTCATCCCTCCCAATTTTGGTGAGTTTGTAATGATACATATTACAAGTAGCCCGATTTAATCTAGGTTTATTAACACCCTTAATATGAGCTAGTGGTAGCTTTTCCTAATTAAAAAGTAAAAGGTTTACTTTAAGAAGATTTTAGCTGGG
>NW_021148477.1:4280-5725 GCF_002837175.3 Physeter macrocephalus
TGACAGTGGTAAGATACTTGATATTTCTTCATCCCTCCCAATTTTTGTGAGTTTGTAATGATACATATTACCAATAGCCCGATTTAATCTAGGTTTATTAACACCCTTAATATGAGCTAGTGGTAGCTTTTCCTAATTAAAAAGTAAAAGGTTTACTTTAAGAAGATTTTAGGTGGGCATGCAGTTGTAAAAAATATTGCAGAGAGATCATGTGTATACTTTACCCGGTTTTCCCCAAAGATAACACCTTGCAAAACTATAGTGCAATATCACAACCAGGATATAGATATTGATAAAATCTGCAGATTTTTATTGAGATGTCTTCAGTTTTATTTGTATTTGTGTGTGTTTATGTTGGTGTGTGTGTGTGTATGTGTATTCAGTTTTATATAATTTCATGACATTCGCTATCACGGTGAAGATTCAGAACATTTCCATCACCACAAGGATTCTCCCTTTTGCCCTTTAAAACCACACCCACCTTTGTCCTCTCATGCTCGTACCCCTACCATGCCTGTCCCTGCCCTCAGCAACTACTAATCTGTTTTCCTTCTTTATAATTTTGTTATTTCAAGAGTTTTACATAGACTCACATAGTATGTAACCTTTTGGAATTGCCGTATTTCACTCACCGTAATTACCTGGAGAGTCATCTAGGTTGCTGTGTATATCAGTCCTCTTTTATTTTTGAGTACTACTCCACGGTATGGGTGTACCATGGCTTGTCTGTCTGTTCACCAGTTGAAGGATGCCTGGGTTGTTTCCCATTTTTGGCTATTTGGAGTAAAGCTACTATGAACGCTCATGGATAGGTTTCTATATGCACATCAGTTTTCATTTCTCTGGGCTACCACCCAAGAGCACAGTAGCTGGGTCCTATGGTAATAGTAAGTTGAGGTTTGTAAAATACTGGCAAACTGTTTTCCATTGTAGCTGTACCATTTTACATTCCCACCAGTAATGTATGAATGATCTAGTTTCTTTGCATGTGCATTTCTGCTCTTTCTTTTTATTATTCTTATGATTAAAAAAGTTCGTTTGGCTGCACCACGCAGCATGTAGGATGTTGGTTCCCTGATCAGGGATGAAATCCGTGCCCCCTGCAGTGGAAGCGCTGAGTCTTAACCACTGGACCGCCAGGGAAGTCCCTGTGGATTTTGTTCTTTCTTCCTTCCTCATGCTTCAAGCTTCCTTCCTTCATTATATCCTTTTTTTCAGATGAGTTTCCTTTAGCCAGTTTTTAAGGGTAAGTCAGTTAGTGACGGTTCTTTTTAAATTTTCCTCTGTCTGCGGATGTCTTTATTTTTCCTTCATTCCTGAAGGATAGTTTTGCCTGAAATAAAAATTACTGTTGAGATTTCTTATCTTTCAGCACTTGAAAATGTTTTACTTATCAAAATGTTGTTCAAACAGAATCCGGCACAGAAATGGGTTGGGAGACAATG
>NW_021148477.1:7781-8709 GCF_002837175.3 Physeter macrocephalus
ATGACATCTTTTTTGTTTTTTTTTTTTTTTTTTTTTGTGGTACGTGGGCCTCTCACTGTTGTGGCCTCTCCCGTTGTGGAGTACAGGCTCCGGAAGCGCAGGCTCAGCGGCCATGGCTCACGGGCCCAGCCGCTCCTCGGCATGTGGGATCTTCCCAGACCGGGGCACGAACCCGCGTCCCCTGCATCGGCAGGCGGACTCTCAACCACTGCGCCAGCAGGGAAACCCTCTATGCCATCTTCGTTGAGTTTTAGTATTTGTGATTTTGGAAGTATTGGTCCATTTCTTCTAAGTTATCAAATTTATGAGGGCAAAGTGGATTGTAGTATTCCCTATTATCCTTTTTTAAAAATTAATTAATTAATTAATTTTTGGCTGCGTTCGGTCTTTGTTACTGGGTGCGGGCTTTCTCTAGTTGCTGCGAGCGGGGGTTACACTTAGTTGCGGTGCGCGGGCTTCTCCTTGCGGTGGCTTTTGTTGTTGCGGAACAGGGGCTCTAGGTGCCTGGGCTTCAGTAGTTGTGGCACGAGGGCTCAGTAGTTGTGTCTTGCGGGCTCTAGAGCTCAGGGTCAGTAGTTGTGGCGCACGGGCTTAGTTGCTCCGCTGCATGTGGGATCTTCCCGGACCGGGGCACGAACCTGTGTCCCCTGCATCGGCAGGCGGATTCCTAATCAGTGCGCTCCCTGGGAAGTCCCAAATCTGCTTCATTCTGGAAGGATTCTTTTGCCCGATATAGAATTCATGGTTCAGGGACTTCTATGGCGGTCCTGTGGTTAAGACTCCGCGCTAACGCTGCAGGGGGCACGGGTTCGATCCCTGCTCTGAGTACTAAGATCCTGCATGTCGCGTGGTGCGGCCAAAAAAAAATATGGCAGAATAGAATTCATGGTTGGGAATTGTTATCTTTTAGTAGTTGAAAGTGTTTTAT
>NW_021148478.1:0-3349 GCF_002837175.3 Physeter macrocephalus
TTCAGTTAGGATAAGATGCAGGACATTAGCTTGGGACAGTGTCAGGTTCCGTGCCAGGGATAGTGTCAGGAAATGACCAAGGGAAAGCGTGAAGACCTTAGTTATTGAGAGCATCAGGGACTTACTTAGGACCAGCGTCAGGGCCTAAATCAGGACCACTGCCAGGACTTCATATACGGACAGCGTCAGAGCCTAAGGTACAGCCAAAGGGCCTAAGTGAGGCCTATCTTTAGGGCCTGAGTTAGGGACAGTGTCAGGGCATGATTTAGGAGCAGCATAAGGGCCTCTGTGGGATCAGCGTGAGGGTCTTCATTTAAGACATTATAAGGGCCTGTGTTAGGAAGAGCCTCAGGGCCTCATTTATGGACAGCATCAAGGCTTACTTTTGGCCCCTTTCAGGACTTTGGTAAGACCTGGGTCAGGATATCAGCTCAGGATAATATCAGGACTTTAGATATTGGCGGCAGCTGGCCCTTAGTTAGAGACATTGTCAGGGCCTGAGTTAGGACTAGCATTATAGCCTTTTTTAGGTAGAGTGTCAGGAACTGAGCTAGGAGTAGTGTCAGGGCCTTAGTTAAGGACAGTGTCAGGGTTGGAGTTAGGTGTAGTGTCAGGAACTTTGTTAGGGACACTGTCAGGGCCTGAGTTAGGACGAGCCTCCAGGCCTCAGTTAGGGACAGGTTCACAGCCTCGGGACTAATTTCAGGGCCTTATTGAGGGACAGCATCAGGGATTTAGTTAGCCTAAGAGGAGCCATTCCTGCAAGCACCCTGAAGGCCAACACACGCGAATGAGAAGTGAACCATGCACGTTGCTATGAAGGAATACTCCACAGCAGTTCAGGACATTTTGTTTAAGGTTAGTAAGAGTTTAAAAATTATTTTAAGAAAACTCTATTCACAAGATGAAATAATTTCGTCCTAAAGAATCTCATTAGCTAAACTTGACATTAGCTACGACAAGTTTAGGTTAAGTTCTAAGGCTAGTGTCAGGTAATGACCTAGGGTTCGTGGCAAGACCGTAGTTACTTAGAGAATCAGGGCCTAATTTAGGACCTGTGTCAGGGCTTTGGGTAGGGACAGTGTCAGAGCCTGACTTAGGGAGAACGTCAGGGCCTGAGTGAGGCCTAGCGTCAGCCCCCTAGCTGCAGACACTGACAGGGCAGGACTTAGGAGCACCATCAGGGCCTTTGTTGGGTTAGCATTCGGGTCATAGTTAAAGACATGAGCAGGGCCTGAGGGAGTCACAGAATCAAGGCCTCAGTTAGGGAAAGCTTCAGGACCTGAGTTAGGCACAGTCTCAAGTCTTCACTTACAGACAGCGAGAGGGCTTTCTTTGGGACAGAGTCACGACCTTGGATAGAAATGTGTCAGGATATTCACTTAAGGACAGCAATAGGGCTTTCTTTGGGACAGTGTCGGGACCTTGGATAGAAATGTGTCAGGATATTTGCTAGGATAGTGTCCGTATTTTAGTTATTGATTGCAGCAGGGCCCATTTTAGGGACAGATTCCGTGCCTTAGTGAGAGACAGTGTCAAGACCTTAGTTCTGATTAGTCAGGGCCTTAGTTAGGGAGAGTATTAGGGTTTCAGTTAGGATAAGATGCAGGACATTAGCTTGGGACAGAGCCATGTTCTGAACCAGGGATATTGTCAGGAAATGACCTAGGGTTGGTGTCAAGACCTTAGTTACTTAGAGAATCAGGGCCTAATTTAGGACCTGTGTCAGGGCTTCGGCTAGGAACTGCGTCAGAGCCTGACTTATGGAGAACGTCAGGGCCTGAGTGAGGCCTAGCGTCAGCCCCCTAGATGGATCCACTGTCAGGGCATGACGTAGGAGCAGCATCAGGGCCTTTGTTGGGTCGGCATTCGGGTCATAGTTAAAGACATAAGCAGGGTTTGAGTTAGTCACAGAATCAAGGCCTCGGTTAGGGAAAGCTTCAAGGCCTGATTTAGGCACAGTCTCAGATCTTCACTTAAGGACAGTGACAGGGCATTCTTTGGGACAGTGTCAGGACCGTCTATAGAAATGTGTCAGGATATTGTCTAGGATAGTGTTCGTATTTTAGTTATTGAGTGCAGCAGGGCCCATTTTAGGGACAGATTCCGTGCCTTAGTGAGAGATAGTGTCAAGACCTTAGTTCGGATTAGTCAGGGCCTTAGTTAGGGAGAGTATTAGGGTTTCAGTTAGGAAAAGATGCAGGACATTACCTTGGGACAGAGTCAGGTTCCGTGCCAGGGATTGTGTCAGGCAATTATTGAGAGTATCAGGACCTTACTTAGGACCAATATCAGGGCCCTAAATCAGGACCACTTCCAGCGCTTCATACACGGACAGCGTCAGAGCCTATCTAATGTACAGCCAAAGGGCCTAAGTGAGGCCTATCTTCAGGTCCTGAGTTAGGGACAGTGTCAGGGCATGAATTAGGAGCAGCATAAGGGCCTCTGTGCAATCAGCCTTAGGGTCTTCATTAAAGTCATTATCAGGGCCTCTGTTAGGGAGAGCCACAGGGCCTCATTTATGGGCAACATCAAGGCTTACTTTGGGCCAGTTTCAGGACCTTGGTAAGACCTGGGTCAGGATATTAGCTCAGGATTATGTCAGGACTTTAGATATTGGCGGCAGCTGGGCCTTAGTTAGAGACAGTGTCAGGGCCTGAGTTAGGATTAGCATCAGAGCCTTTGTTAGGTACAGTGTCAGGGACTGAGCTAGGGAGAATGTCTGGGTCTGAGTTAGGTGTAGTCAGGGCCTTAGAAAGGCTAGAGACTCCAGGACCTTCCCTGATTTCCAAAGGGCAGATTCGAACAGTTGCGAATCAGGGAAGGGAGGGGATGCAGAGACCAAGGAGGAACTGACTAGAATCAACAGTGCAGCCTTGGGGCAAGATCCTGGTTTTGCCACAAGGGATACAGTTAAGAGTATCTTTGGGCTCTTTAGCAACCTAAAACCCCCACAAAATAGAAGATTTTAGTCTTCTTCATCCCAGAGAAGCTCCTCAAGGGACCATCTGAGGTCAGATTAAAGTTAGTTAAGGTCCTGTACACACACTAATCCTTAGGATCACCTGTGTCCTTAAACCATTGCTGTAAAACTCCTCACCAGATTCTCCTGCATTGGGACACACGGTTTTTGAGGGTAGGAGTTTTCTGTGTCCCCCTTTGGCTGCCAAAGGAGTAAAGCTGTTCTTTTCTACTTACTGAAAACCTCTCTCTCTGAGATTCGATTTGGCACTGGTGCACAGAGGTCGAGTTTTCGACATCAAATTTAGTACCCAATGTGGGGCTGACTTGGGGATGGCCCCTGTGGGTCCCCTGAATTGATCGGACACTGAACCTTTCTCCACACTAG
>NW_021148478.1:7298-8709 GCF_002837175.3 Physeter macrocephalus
GTTAGGGACAGCTTCAGGGCCTTAGTTAGGGACAGAGTCAGGGACTGAGTGAGGCCTAATATCAGGGTCTTAGATAGGATCAGCGTCAGGGCCTTAGTTAAAGACATTATCAGGGCCTGAGTTAGGTACAGCAACAGGGTTTCAAAGGGACAGCCTCAGGACCACACTTTGGGATGGCATCAGGAATTTAGTAGGGACAGTGTCAGGACCATGATAAGAGATGGATCAAGATATTAGCTCAGGATAGTGTCAGCACATTAGTTATTGACGAGAGCAAGGCTGATGTTAGGGACAGCTTCAGGGCCTTAGTTAGGGACAGAGTCAGGGACTGAGTGAGGCCTAATATCAGGGTCTTAGATAGGATCAGCATCAGGGCCTTAGTTAAAGACATTATCAGGGCCTGAGTTAGGTACAGCAACAGGGCTTCAAAGGGACAGCCTCAGGACCACACTTTGGGATGGCATCAGGACTTTAGTAGGGACAGTGTCAGGACCATGGTAAGAGATGGATCAAGATATTAGCTCAGGATAGTGTCAGCACATTAGTTATTGACGAGAGCAAGGCTGATGTTAGGGACAGCTTCAGGGCCTTAGTTAGGGACAGAGTCAGGGACTGAGTGAGGCCTAATGGCCTTAGTTAGGGACAGCCTCAGGGCCTCACTTAGGGACAGTGTCAGGGCTTACTTAGGGAAAGGGTCAGGGAAAGGGTCAGTTAGGGTAAGGGTTAGCGTTAAGGCACGGGTTAGGGACTGGTTACTGTTAGGGTACGGGTTAGGATTAGGGTACGGTTTAGGGTTAGGTTTAAGGATTTGGGTTAGGGCACAGGTTAGGATTACGGTAAAGATTGGGGTATGGATACGTGTTAGTGTACGGGTTAGGATTAGCGTACAGGTTAGAGTTAAGTTCAGGGTTAGGATTAGGGTACAGTTTAGGGTATGACTACGGGTTAGAGTTAGTGTACGTGTTAGGCTTAGGGTACAGGTTAGGTTTAGGGTATGCTTTAGGGTTGGGGTATTTATTAAACCTCTCCCACTCTCCCGATATCACTTAGCAGGTAAAGTAATATTATTTCGGCTCCAGGAATGGAGAAGAATATAGACGCTAAGATAAGACAAATAACACACACATTATAAATAAATCTCATTAGGATTTTGTTTGTAACCTGTACATTAAAACACTAGTGCTTAGGAAATCTATTGGAAGCAGAAGCAGTAAAGGGTAGTTTTATGGGAATAACATCACAGATTTTCTGTAGAATAAACAGATTTTGACTGGCTAACAAGTCAAGGAGCCATGCTTTTGTTCAGAAGATATAAACCCTCTTCCAAATTGAGCTGTTATTGGAAGTTAGAAATTTTCTCCTGCTGTTGTATTGCTTTGTATTTTCATGATTATTCTGCTTACACCTCCCT
>NW_021148480.1:0-2702 GCF_002837175.3 Physeter macrocephalus
TAAAGAAGAGGATGTGTCACCCATACCTGCTGCTGGAAATTCTCCCCGGGAAGAGGTGAGGAAGGAAGGAAGCAGTAGGGGCCGGGACAAGAGGGGCACGTCAGGCAGGGAAATGGAAAGCTTCCAGAAGAGCGCCTGGGGCCAGGACCATTCTGGCTGGCCTGCAGGCCCCAAGTCGGCCTGCGTGCTGTGGCTGGTGTGGCTCCACGGCCCTTCCTCTAGGTTTTCAAGTCCTTGCACACATTCAGGTGTTTTACCTGGGAAGGGTGGGAACAGTTCAGCAGCAGCTGGCCTGGGGGTCAGCTCACGTTTACTCAGGGACGCCTCGGCACGGTCCCCCAGCTTTGCAATGAGGACGCTCCTTGCGGGGGGCCTGCTGGCTGCATGGGAGACGATTCCCCACCTCTGACAAGCTTCAGAATTGTTTACAACTGGAGCAAGTGCCCTTATAGGGTTTTCCTCTGTATAACTGGTGGGTTCTGTTCTTTTTTCTTTTTTACTTTGAGGTAGGTTTTATTCCTCTTTTTTGTGTTTATAGATATAAGCATGGAAATAATTCATTCATATACATACATCTATGGGAAAGAAAGAACTTTTTTCTGTTTTATTTAATTTAATTTTTTGAATTTTACTTTATTTTTTTATACAGTAGGTTCTTATTGGTTATGTATTTTATACATATAAGTGTATACATGTCAATCCCAATCTCCCAATTCCTCCCACCACCACCACCGCCCCCACGGCTTTCCCCCCTTGGTGTCTATACGCTTGTTCTCTATATCTGTTTCTCTATTTCTGCCCTGCAAACCATTTCATCTGTATCATTTTTCTAGGTTCCACATATATGCATTAATATACAATATTTGTTTTTCTCTTTCTGACTTACTTCACGCTGTATGACAGTCTCTAGATCCATTGACGTCTCTATAAATGATCCAATTTCATTCCTTTTTATGGCTGAGTAATATTCCATTGTATATATGTACCACACCTTTAAACATTGGTCTGTCTGTGGGCATTGAGGTTGCTTCCATTACCTGGCTATTGCAAATAGTGCTTCAATGAACATTTCGGTGAATGTGTCTTTTTGATTTATGGTTTTCTCTGGGTATATGCCCAGTAGTGGGATTGCTGGATCATATGGTAATTCTATTTTTAGTTTTTTAAGAAACCTCCATACTGTTCTCCATAGTGACTGTATCAATTTACATTCCCACCAAGAGCGGAAGAGGGTTCCTTTGCCCCACACACTCACCAGCATTTGTTGTTTGTTGATTTTCTGATGATGCCCATTCTAACAGGTGTGCGGTGATACCTCATTGTAGTTTTGATTTGCATTTCTCTAATAATGAGTGATGTTGAGCAGCTTTTCATGTGCTTCTTGGCCATCTCTGTGTCTTCTTGGAAGAAATGTCTATTTACACCTTCTGCCCATTTTTGTATTGGGTTGTTTGTTTTTTTTAATATTGAGCTGCATGAGCTGTTTATATATATTGGAGATTAATCCTTTGTCCGTTGATTCATTTGCAAATATTTTATCCCATTCTGAGGGATGTCTTTTCATCTTGTTTGTAGTCTCCTTTGCTTTGCAAAAGCTTTTACATTTCATTAAGTCCCATTTGTTTATTTTTCTTTTTTATTGCGTTACTCTGGAAGGTGGAACAAAAAAGATCTTGCTGTGATTTATGTCAGAGTATTCTTCCTATGTTTTCCTCTAAGAGTTTTATACTGTCTGGTCTTACATTAAGGTCTCTAATCCATTTTGAATTTATTTTTGTGTATGGTATTAGGGAGTGTTCTAATTTCATTCTTTTACATGTAGCTGTCCATTTTTCCCAGCACCACTTATTGAAGAGACTGTCTTTTCTCCATTGTATATCCTTGCCTCCTTTGTCATAGATTAGTGGACCATAGCTGTGTAGGTTTATCTCTGGGCTTTCTTTTTTTTTTCATTTATATCTTTATTGGATTATAATTGCTTTACTATTGTGTGTTAGTTTCTGCTGTATAACAAAGTGAATCAGCTATACATATATATATGTATACATATATATATACATATATCACCATATCCCCTCCCTCTTGCATCTCCCTCCCACCCTCCGTATCCCACCCCTTTAGGTGGTCACAGAGCACCGAGCTGATCTCCCTGGGCTATGTGACTGCTTCCCAGTAGCTATCGATGTTACATTTGGTAATGTATATATGTCCATGTCACTCTGTCACTTTGTCCCAGCTCACCCTTCCCCCTGCCCATGTCCTCAAGTCCTTTCTCTACGTCTGTGTCCTTAATCCTGTTCTGCTCCTAGGTTCTTCATAAACTTTTTTCTTCTTTAGATTCCATATATCTGTGTTAGCATATGGTAGTTGTTTTCCTCTTTCTGACTTACTTCACTGTGTAGGACAGACTCTAAATCCATCCACCTCACTACAAATAACTCAGTTTTGTTTCTTTTGATGGCTGAGTAATATTCCATTGTATATATGTGCCAGATCTTCTTTATCCATTCATCTGCCAATGGACACTTAGGTTGCTTCCATGTCCTGGCTATTGTAAATAGAGCTGCAATGAACATTGCTGTACATGACTCTTTTTGAATTCTGGTTTTCTCAGGGGAAATGCCCAGTAGTTGGATTGCTGGGTCATATGGTACTTCTATTTTTAGTTTTTTAAGGAACCTCCATACTGTTCTCCATAGTGG
>NW_021148480.1:3963-8705 GCF_002837175.3 Physeter macrocephalus
CTGCAGGCCCCGCCCATGTCCTCACTGGGAATGAGTCCCATCGGGGCTCCTGGGCTCACAGACCTCAGGGCACCTCTGTCCTCAGGACTGGTCTTCCTCCTTCCTCAGGGCCTGGAGACAGAGGCCCAGGAACCCCCAACCTGGCTCCACCCAGGGCCTAGATTCTGGGACAGCTTAAGGGTAAGCAAGACCCTCATGCTCCTTTATCTGCTTAGGGGTGAGAATGTTTTAAACGCTGCAATTGCCTGATTATGGAGGGCTGAGTGTTTCCAGCAGGTATGGGTGGAAAGATGGGGTGTGAAGTTCCTATGTCTGCAGGGTCTTCCCAGCGTAAAGATCTGTGTGTTCCCCCCGGCCAGTCAGCTTCCTCCCAGGAAGCCCAGATCCAGGATTACGAGGGCAGAGGCTCTCCCCTTGCGTACCTGTAACTTCACACTCCCACAGCAAGGAGCCTGGCTCCCACCATCTGCCATTTATCTATACATTGCTCCTTTCTACGTTACATGTGCAGAGGTTTCAGAATTGTTAGCTACTACACCCTGGAAAGAACTTCACAAAATAAAGCCCACTGTTTATATACGGGCCATTTAGCTTACAGATTCCATTCATTTCCAAAGGTAACTTAAGTCAGCAGCTTTTACCCCATCCCCTACAGTGAGTTGTTTCCATATATTTCTAATACAGTTAGATTCTGTCACATTATGTATTCCATCCTGCAACACTCCTACATCCTAAATAACTAAATTTGAATAGGTTATGATTGGCCCCTTGGGCTATGCACATCTATGGGCTTAGACAAATGCATAGTGACAGGTATCCATCTTAGAGCATCACATGGAATACTTCAAACCCCCCACCCCATGATCTGCTTATCATCTATGTAGCTTTGCCTTTCCCAGAATGTCATCAATAGGGTCATACTGTGTGCAGCCTGCTCAGACTTGATTCTTTCACTTAGCAGTATATACTGAAGATTTATCCATGTCTTTCCATAGGTTGATGGTGCATTCCTTTCTGCGGAGTAGTATTCCACTGCATGTGTATGGGAGGAAAAACAATCTTCCCTCTACTTTTCTAGGTTCTTGGTTGAGGCCCCCCCTGCCCCTGTAATAAAAGACAGATTACCAGGAGAAAAGCAGAAGTTTAATAACATGTATACCTTCCGAATACAAGGGGGATACCACGGAAAACTGAGTCACTCCCTGAAATGACCAAAAGCATCCCCTACAATACTGTCTTCAGCTAAAAACAGAAGAAAGATGCTGGGGAAGGGGGGAAGGCCAGTTATGGCAGGTTATCATGCAAAGCACAGTAAACAAGGGTATGGCTGTTTGCACATTTAAGTCAGGACTTCCCCATTGAAAAGAGTTACTTAAGATTTAATTATCCTTCTATTTTTGGTGCAAAGAGGGACATACCCTTATAAATGGAGATTTCTCTATTGTAAATGTCCTTCATAAAAAGGCAATCTCAGTTTTCTGAGATTTTTTAAAAAATAAATTTATTATTTTATTTTTGGCTGCATTGGGTCTTCATTGCTGCGTGCAGGCTTTTCTCTGGGTGTGGCGAGCAGGGGCTACTATTCATCGCGGTGCGCGGGCTTCTCATTGTGGTGGCTTTTCTTGTCACGGAGCACAGGCTCTAGGCGTGCAGGCTTCAGTAGTTGTGGCACACGGGCTCAGTAGTTGTGGCTCGCGGGCTCTAGAGCGCAGGCTCAGTAGTTGTGGCGCACAGGCTTAGTTGCTCTGCGGCATGTGAGATCTTCCCGGACCAGGGCTCGAACCTGTGTCCCCTGAATCGGCAGGTGGACTCTCACCCACTGAGCCACCAGGGAAGCCCTATTTTTTTTAAAGCAGACCAATAATCCTTATGCCAGAGAGACATATTTTGGGGTGGCATATTCTACTCGCCTTGACATGGATGTACCCCAATTTGCTTATGCATTCATCTTTTGAAGGATATCCTGATTTCAAGTTTTTAGCCATTATGGAAGTGCTGCTGTGCATAATTGCATCCTTGTTTGCACTTGGACATAGATTTTCAAAGCAGTTGCCTAAATACTGAAAGTATGATTGTTGGAACCCGACGGGAGACTTGTTTAGCTTTGGAAAACACTGCCAAATTGTCTTACAAAGTAGCTGCACATGCATCCTCCCAGCTATGAGGGTGAGTTCCTTTTGTTCCTCACCCTCTAGCAATTGGTATTGTTATATTTTGGAGCTTAGCAGTCGTAATAGTTGTGCTGTGATATCTCATGATTTTAATTTGGAATTCCCTAATGGTATATGATGTTGAGCTTGTTTCTGTATGACTTTTACTCTCTGTATCTTTTTTCGCGGGATGTCTGTTCAGATCATGCTGTTCATGTTCATGCTGGGAGGAGCCCTGTCTCCTCGGGACCTGCTGGGGCTTTGGCTTCTGGAACACGCGGGGCTGAGTCCACGCTGATGGCCGGGCTCCGGGACAACCCGGGGTCAAGTCCACACTAACGGAAGCCGGGTCTCCTCAGGACCCGCTGGGGCTTCAGCTTTGGGACACCGGGGGGTCCAGTTCATGCTACCATGAGCCTGGTCTCCTCAGGACCTGCCGGGAGGTGATGCCGCTGAGGGAGAGGGTGAGGAAAAGTGGGGAGAAGGTTCCTGTGCATGGCTGACCGCTGCGGGTGTCTGCCTTCAGAGGACCCAGGAGAGGAAGGGCTTGTTGTGGAAAACTGGGTTTTTGGCCGCTTTTGTGTGGGGTGTAGACAGTTCAGTGTTGTTCTTTGGCGTGTGGCATCTGGTTATCCCAGCACCGTTTATTGAGGGGCCTGTCCTTTCCCTGGTGTATGTTCTTGGCTCCTTTCTTGTGAATTAACTGATCACATACGTGTAGGTTGATTCCTGGGCTCTCTGCTCTGTTCCCCTGGTCTGTGTGCCTGTTTTTGTGCCAATACCACACTTTTTTGGGACTAGCTTCATAATGAACTGTGAAGTCGGAGCGAGATGCCTCCAGCTCGTTCTCCTGCCTCAGCGTCGCTTTGGCTCTTCTGGGTCCTTTGTGGTTCCACACACAACCTAAGATGGTTCGTTCTGTTTCTATGGAAAATGTCATTGGACTTTTGGTAGGGATTGCGTTGAATGTGTACATTAACAGGCCTTTAGCTGGGGACACTGTCAGGCCATGACATAGGAGCAGCATCAGGGCCTTTGTTGGGTCAGCATTATGGTCTCAGTGAAAGACATGATCAGGACCTGAGTTAGTCACAACGTCAAGGCTTCAGTTAGGGAAAGCTTCAGGGCCTGAGTTAGGGACAGCCTCAGGTCTTCACTTAGGGACAGCGACAGGGCTTTCTTTGGGAAAGAGTCAGGACCTTGGTGAGAAATGAATCAGGATATAAGCTCAGGATAGTGTCCGGATTTTAGTTATTGATTGCAGCAGGGCCCAAGTTAGGGACAGATTCTGGGCCTTAGTGAGAGATAGTGTCAAGGCCTTAGTTAAGATTAGTCAGGGCCTTAGTTAGGAGGAGTATCAGGGTTTCATTTAGGATAAGATGCAGGACATTAGCTTGGGACAGAGTCAGGTTCCCGGCCAGGGATAGTGTCAGGAAATGACCAAGGGAAAGCGTGAAGACCTTAGTTATTGAGAGCATCAGGACGTTAGTTAGGACCAGCGTCAGGGCCTAAATCAGGACCACTGCCAGGGCTTCATATACCGAACGCATCAGAGCCTAACTAAGGTACAGACAAAGTGCCTAAGTGAGGCCTATCTTCAGGGCCTGAGTTAGGCACAGCCTCAGGTCTTCACTTAAGGACAGAGACAGGTCTTTCTTTGGGACAGTGTCAGGACCGTGGATAGAAATGAGTCAGGATATTAGCTCAGGACAGGGTCTGGATTTTAGTTATTGATTGCAACAGGGACCATTAGGTACACATTCCGGGCCTTAGTGAGAGATAGTGTCAAGGCCTTAGTTAAGATTAGTCAGGGCCTTAGTTAGGAGGAGTATCAGGGTTTCATTTAGGATAAGATGCAGGACATTAGCTTGGGACAGAGTCAGGTTCCGTGCCAGGGTTAGTGTCAGGAAATGACCAAGGGAAAGCATTAAAACCTTTGTTATGGAGAGCATCAAGGCCTTAGTTAGGACCAGTATCAGGGCCTAAATCATGACCACTGCCAGTGCTTCATATACGGACAGCGTCTGAGTCTAACTAACGTGTAGCCTAAGTGCCTAAATCAGGCCTATCTTTAGGGCCTGAGTTAGGGACAGTGTCAGGGCATGACTTAGGAGCAGCACAAGGGACTCTGTGGCATCAGCGTTAGGGTCTTCATTACAGACATTATCAGGGCCTCTGTTAGGGAGAGCCTCAGGGCCTCATTTATGGACAGCATCAAGGCTTACTTTGGGCCAGTTTCAGGACCTTGGTAAGACCTGGGTCAGGATATTAGCTCAGGATAATATCAGGACTTTAGATATTGGCGGCAGCTGGGCCTTAGTTAGAGACACAGCCAGGGCCTGAGTTAGGACTAGCATTATGGCCTTTGTTAGGTATAGTGTCAGCGACTGAGCAAGGAGTAGTGTCAGGGTCTGAGTTACGTGTAGTGTCAGGGTCTTAGTTAGGGACAGTGTCAGGGCCTGAGTTAGGACGAGTAACCAGGCCTTGGTTAGTGAGAGTTTCACAGCCTCGGGAGTAAATTCAGCACCTTATTTAGGGGTAGCATCAGAGATTTAGTTAGCATAAGAAGAGCCATTCCTGCAAGCACCCTGA
>NW_021148482.1:0-262 GCF_002837175.3 Physeter macrocephalus
TAAGTGGCCTCCTGCACCCAAACCTGCAAATAATGCGGACATCAAAGACATAAAGATTATAATAGACAGTCCGTGAAGAGTGATTATCACGTTGTAATTAGGTATAGTTTCTACACGTATAATACGAGGTCCGGTACTGGTACGTTTTAGTGGATATTACTTCTGTGTGTATTATGTGTAGGTGAGTATGTGTATGTGTGTCGCCCGGTGTGTCATTCCACACAGGGGGATGCGTTTATATATGCGTCGGAGGTGGTAGTGA
>NW_021148482.1:8239-8705 GCF_002837175.3 Physeter macrocephalus
TGGGTAACTCGTGAACAAATACATAGACGCAGGGACACGGACACTTCCAAGTGTCCCATGTCCCGGCTACGTGCGGGAAGAAGGATGAATGGTCGCTCAAATGGGAATCTCTCTGAACTCTCTGTAGAGGAAACGCGAAATTTCCTCTGATCTTCCCAAGCGTCAGCGCACGACGTGACTCTTTGTGGAGCCTGCACACTGCATTGTTCTCCACGCACAAACGTCCCTGTAGGCGAATGCGTACGTAGATGCAGCTGTGGTGTCCTGTTCAAAATTTGGGCGGGGATTACACGTGTCAAGAGCTATGTATATACGTATATTTTCGCGACAGACGTGTCGTTGTGAGTAGCTCATTGTACGGTGAATCGTAAGCCTTTCAGTGTCCACGTCAATGACTACTGTCGTCGGATACATGCAACGAAACAGCTCACAGTAGAAAATACAATCGTAATAGAGTGCTCATGTG
>NW_021148486.1:0-8326 GCF_002837175.3 Physeter macrocephalus
TTCTTCTTTGTTTTTTAAATTTAATTTTTATTTATTATCAGAGCATATTGGATAAAAATGTTGTTTGTTTTAGGTGTACAGAATCTGATTCATTATATTTATGTATCTAAATATTCACCTTTGGATCCTTTCCCATGTAGGTTATTACAGTGTGTTGAGTAGACCTCTCTTGGTATTGCATAGGTATTTTGTGATACATATTTCATATGTATTAGTACATGTCTGTTAACCTCCATATCCTAATTCATCCATTCCTTACACTTTTCCATTTGGTTGAACATAATTTTGTTTTCTTAATCTATGTGTGTCCTTCTCTTGGAAATAATTTCATGAGTATCAATTTTTAGGTAACACCTATAAGTGATAGTATAAGATATCTGTTTTTCGGTTTCCTCCCTACTTCAAAGTGGGTGTTTATCTCTAGGTCTTTGTATGGTGGTGCAAACGGCACAGTTTCATTCTTTTCCATGGCTAATATTCCATGGGTACATGGACCACTTCTTCTTTGTGCATTTTTCTGTTGATGGACATTTTGGTTTCTTCCAAGTCTTGGCTATGGTACATGTTGCTGAACTGAAGGATTGTCAACCTGTGTCTTCTTTATTCTTGTCTACTCAGGTGATAGACCCAGGTGGTGCAAACGGCACTGTTTCATTCTTTTCCATGGCTAATATTCCATGTGTACATGGACCACTTCTTCCCTGTGCATTTTTCTGTTGATGGACATTTTGGTTTCGTCCAAGTCTTGGCTATGGTACATGTTGCTGAAATGAAGGATTGCCAACCTGTATCGTCTTTATTCTTGTCTACTCAGGTGATAGGCCCATCAGTGGGCCTACCCGATCACATGGTAGCTCAATTTTTACTCTTAAATGCACCTCTATTATGTTCTCACTACTAACTGTTACCAGTTTACATCCCTCCAGAAGGTAGAGGGTACACAGTTCACTAAAACCCCTTCAGCATTTATTCTTTGTAGACTGTTTTTCTAGACTGGATTTGCATGGCTATATTAATTCTTGATGTTCAGAACTTTTTCATACCCTCTTTTTTTTAAACAAAAATGAAGGAAACGACAAATAGGGCATTAAATATGCCTCTCGAAACTGTGCTCTTCAGATGTGGACGTCTTTTGATTTCTTGGTCAGTTTACAACGCCAGACTTTTTTTTTTGAGGGCAGGTGTCATTTAGAGGCCCGCAATTAGTGTGAATATTTAGTGACCATTAGCACTGGGTATAAAACTGCTGTTGTGGGAAACGGCCACAAGGTGGCAGCATTGCTCCATTCCCAAATCTGGTTACTAGGGCAGCAGAACCTCAATGGAAGTCCTGTTCCCAGGTTGTAAATTAGAATGGAATGTGCCAGGAGAAACCCCCATAAGTTTATGTCACATTATTTCTTGTTTGATGCTTTAATGTTTTTAATAGGGGTAATGATTAGAATATTGTTTGTCCTAGGTGTACACAGTCTGGTTCATTTGTATATTATATATCTATATATATATATTTTCATGTACAGATCCTCTTCCCATGTAAATTATTGCAGAGTGTTCCGGTGACCTCCCTTGCTATATGGTCGGTCTTTTGGATATATGTATTTAACATGTATTTGTACACAAATGGTAACCCTAATCTTAATTTATCCATGCCCCCAATCTTTCATTTCAGATAAGCATAGTTTGTTTTCTAAGTCTGTGAGTGTTTCTCTGTGGAAATATGTTCATTTGTATCAGTTGTTAGATAACGCCTATAAGTGATATCATAGGATATGTCTTTGGTTTCCGACTTACCTCATGTTCTGTGATTTTCTCTAGGCTCATCTATGGTGCTTCAAAGAGCAGTGTTTCATTGTTTTCCATGGCTAATATTCCACTGTGTCCATGGACCAGTTCTTTTTATCCATCCGTCTGTTGATGGACATTTTGGTTCCTTCCGTGTCTTGGATATTGAGAAAATTCGTGGAGTGCAGCTTTTGCAGCCTGTGTCTTCTCGACTCTGGTCTTCTCAGGTGAGAGGCTCAGCGGTGGGCCTGCTGGATGGAATGGTGGTTCAATTTTTACTTTTAAACGCAGCTCCTTTCTGTTCTCAGTATTGGCTGTTACCAATTTACATCTCCTGAGCAGCTACAGGGTAGGCAGTTCTCTAAAGCACTTTCAGCATTTATTATTTGTAGACATTTTTGCTGATGATCATTCTGACAGCTGTGAGGTGAACGTATTTGTAGACTGGATTTGCATGGCTTTATTAATTCCTGACGTTGAGCATTTTTCCATGTCCTTTTTTTAACAAAAAAAAAGAAAGAAAAAGAAAGAAAAGACAAAATGTGCGTAAAATATGCCTCTTGAAATTCTCGTTTCGGAATATGCACGTCTTTTTGAGTGTTTTGCTCGATTTATGAGCCAAAGATTTGTTTTGAGGGCAGGGGTCATTTACAGGCCTGCAATTATTTTGAATATCAAGTGACCATTAGCTCTGGGTTTAAATCTGCTGTTTTGAGCAACGTCCACAAGGCGGCAGCAGTTCTCCTTTACCAAATCTGGTTACTAGGGCAAAAGAGCCTCAATGGAAGTCGTGTTCTAGGTGGTAAATTGGAATGGAATGTGCCAGAAAAAAACCGCTTAAGTTTATGTCTCACTAATTCTTGTTCGTTTTTTTAATTTAATATTTATTTTTTATCACAGAATGTTTGATTACAATGTTTTGCTTGTTCTAGGTGTGCAAGATATGGTTCTTTTACACATATACATATATCTATATTTCTTCGGATCCTTCTTCCATGTAGGTTATGACACAATGTTCAGTAGTCTTTCCTTGGTATTCCATAGGTGTTTGGTGATTATATATTTCACCTGTGTTTGTATATCTCTGTTAAACACAATATCTTAATGTATACAATGCTCACACCTTTCCATTGGTGAACCATAAGTTTGTTTAATGAATCTGTGATTGCCTTTCTCTGTGGAAATATTATCACTGGTGTCAATTTTTAGGTAACACCTATAAGTGATATCATAGGATATGTGTTGTTCGATTGGTGACTTACTACAAGCTGCATGATTATCTGTAGACATATCTATGGTGCTGCAAATGGCATTGTGCCATTTTTTTCCTTGGCTAATATTCCATCTGTACATGTTCCAGATTCTTCTTTGTCCACTCATCTATTGATGGGCTTTTTGGTTGCTTCCATGTCTTCGCTATTGGAATACTGCTGCAATGAAGATTTCTCTGAGTGTGTCTTTCCAATTCTGTCCTATTAGGTTATAGGCCCAGGAGTTGGACTGCTGGATCATATCATAGGCAGTGTTTACCTTGTAAAGGCACCTCCATTCTGTTCTCATTAGTGGCTCTTACCAGGTGAAGTCCCACTTAATGTTGAGGGTATGCACTTCTCCACAACCCCTTCAGCATTTATTGTTTGTAGTTTTGTTGCTGATGGTTCTTCTGACTGGTGTGAGCTGATAGCTCTTTGTGGTTGGATTTGCATGCATCTCATAATCCCTTGAAATTGAGCTTTCAGCCATGTCCTTTTCTGCTTCAAACTGTGTGTACAGCTTACCTCTTCCAATTCTTTTCTTGAAGTATGTGTCACATTTGGAAATATTTGACCAATACCTCCCTCAAGACATTTTGAGGGCAGGTTTCATTTACAGCCCTCCAGTACTTGTGCATATGAAGTGGCCATTAGCACAGGTTCTAAACCTGCTGTTGCAGGTAACGGCCAGAGGGCGGCAGCATTTCTGCATTCCCCACTCGACTTACCTCATGTTCTGTGATTTTCTCTAGGCTCATCTATGGTGCTTCAAAGAGCAGTGTTTCATTGTTTTCCATGGCTAATATTCCACTGTGTCCATGGACCAGTTCTTTTTATCCATCCGTCTGTTGATGGACATTTTGGTTCCTTCCGTGTCTTGGATATTGAGAAAATTCGTGGAGTGCAGCTTTTGCAGCCTGTGTCTTCTCGACTCTGGTCTTCTCAGGTGAGAGGCTCAGCGGTGGGCCTGCTGGATGGAATGGTGGTTCAATTTTTACTTTTAAACGCAGCTCCTTTCTGTTCTCAGTATTGGCTGTTACCAATTTACATCTCCTGAGCAGCTACAGGGTAGGCAGTTCTCTAAAGCACTTTCAGCATTTATTATTTGTAGACATTTTTGCTGATGATCATTCTGACAGCTGTGAGGTGAACGTATTTGTAGACTGGATTTGCATGGCTTTATTAATTCCTGACGTTGAGCATTTTTCCATGTCCTTTTTTTAACAAAAAAAAAGAAAGAAAAAGAAAGAAAAGACAAAATGTGCGTAAAATATGCCTCTTGAAATTCTCGTTTCGGAATATGCACGTCTTTTTGAGTGTTTTGCTCGATTTATGAGCCAAAGATTTGTTTTGAGGGCAGGGGTCATTTACAGGCCTGCAATTATTTTGAATATCAAGTGACCATTAGCTCTGGGTTTAAATCTGCTGTTTTGAGCAACGTCCACAAGGCGGCAGCAGTTCTCCTTTACCAAATCTGGTTACTAGGGCAAAAGAGCCTCAATGGAAGTCGTGTTCTAGGTGGTAAATTGGAATGGAATGTGCCAGAAAAAAACCGCTTAAGTTTATGTCTCACTAATTCTTGTTCGTTTTTTTAATTTAATATTTATTTTTTATCACAGAATGTTTGATTACAATGTTTTGCTTGTTCTAGGTGTGCAAGATATGGTTCTTTTACACATATACATATATCTATATTTCTTCGGATCCTTCTTCCATGTAGGTTATGACACAATGTTCAGTAGTCTTTCCTTGGTATTCCATAGGTGTTTGGTGATTATATATTTCACCTGTGTTTGTATATCTCTGTTAAACACAATATCCTAATGTATACAATGCTCACACCTTTCCATTGGTGAACCATAAGTTTGTTTAATGAATCTGTGATTGCCTTTCTCTGTGGAAATATTATCACTGGTGTCAATTTTTAGGTAACACCTATAAGTGATATCACAGGATATGTGTTGTTCGATTGGTGACTTACTACAAGCTGCATGATTATCTGTAGACATATCTATGGTGCTGCAAATGGCATTGTGCCATTTTTTTCCTTGGCTAATATTCCATCTGTACATGTTCCAGATTCTTCTTTGTCCACTCATCTATTGATGGGCTTTTTGGTTGCTTCCATGTCTTCGCTATTGGAATACTGCTGCAATGAAGATTTCTCTGAGTGTGTCTTTCCAATTCTGTCCTATTAGGTTATAGGCCCAGGAGTTGGACTGCTGGATCATATCATAGGCAGTGTTTACCTTGTAAAGGCACCTCCATTCTGTTCTCATTAGTGGCTCTTACCAGGTGAAGTCCCACTTAATGTTGAGGGTATGCACTTCTCCACAACCCCTTCAGCATTTATTGTTTGTAGTTTTGTTGCTGATGGTTCTTCTGACTGGTGTGAGCTGATAGCTCTTTGTGGTTGGATTTGCATGCATCTCATAATCCCTTGAAATTGAGCTTTCAGCCATGTCCTTTTCTGCTTCAAACTGTGTGTACAGCTTACCTCTTCCAATTCTTTTCTTGAAGTATGTGTCACATTTGGAAATATTTGACCAATACCTCCCTCAAGACATTTTGAGGGCAGGTTTCATTTACAGCCCTCCAGTACTTGTGCATATGAAGTGGCCATTAGCACAGGTTCTAAACCTGCTGTTGCAGGTAACGGCCAGAGGGCGGCAGCATTTCTGCATTCCCCACTTTTTCCTTTTTTTTTTTGAAAAAGAGTGAGTACAACTTCCCTCTTCATACTATCTCTTTGACACATTTGTCTGCTTTGACTTTTTTTGGCCCATGCCTAGCTCAGGACTTTTTTTGAGGGCAGGTGTCTTTTAGAGCCCTGAGTCCTTGTGAATGTTTAGTGACCCATAGCTATGCGTTTAAAGCCGCTCTTGCTGGAAACGGCCACAAGGCGGCAGCATTTCTCCATTTCCAACTCTGGGTTTTTCTGCAACAGAGCCTTCCTGGAAATTGTGTTCGTAGGCTGCAAATGAGGGTGGAATGTGCCAGGGCAAACCCCCAAGGGCTTATATCTCCTTACTTCTTGTGTGTTTTTAGAATATTATTGTTATTTATTATCAGAGCAAATTTGATACAAATGTTGTGTGTGTTCTAGGTGTACAGAATCTGGTTCGTTATATCTATGTATCGATCTATTCATCTTTGGATCCTTTCCCGTGTAGGTTATTACAGAGTGTTGAGTAGACCTCTCTTGGTATTCCTTAGGTATTTTGTGATTATATATTTCATATGTATCAGTACATGTCTGTTAAGCCCCATATCCAAATTCGTACATTCCTTACACCTTTCCATTTGGTTAAACATAAGTTGGTTTTCTGAGTCTATGCGCGTCCTTCTTTGGAAATGATTTCATGGGTATCAATTTTTAGGTAATAACTATAAGTGATGTCATAGGATATCTATCTTTTGGTTTCTTTCGTACTTCATTTTGGGTGATTATCTCTAGATCCTTCTATGGTGGTGCCAACGGCACCGTTCCATGCTTGTCCGTGGCTAATATTCCATTGTGTACATGGACCCCTTCTTCTTGGCGCATTGTTCTGTTGATGGACATTTCGGTTTCTTCCAAGTCTTGGCTATGGTACCTGTGGCTGCAGTGCAGGATGGCCAGCCTGTGTCTTTTTGATTTTGGTCTACTCAGGAGATAGGCCCATCAGTGGGCCTACCTGATCACATGTTAGCTCAATTTTTACCTTTAAACGCACCTCCATTCTGTTCTCACTACTAGCTGTTACCAGGTTACATCCCAGCAGCAGCTAGAGGGTACAGAGTTCTCTAAAACCCCTTCAGCATTCACTCTTTGTAGACTTTTTTGCTGATGAGCATTCTGACGAATGTGGGTGAACGTTTTTGTAGACTGGATTTGCATGGCTTTATTAATTCCTGATGTTGAGCATTTCTCCATGCCCTTTTTTTTAAGAAAAAAAGAAAGAAAGAGAAGACAAAATGTGCGTAAAATATGCCTCATGAAATTGTCGTTCTGAAACGTGCACGTCTTTTGAGTTTTTTGCTCGATTTACGACCCAAGGATTTGTTTTGAGGGCAGGTGTCCTTTACAGGCCTGTAATTATTTTGACTATCAAGTGACCATTAGCGCTGCGTTTAAAGCTGCTGTTTTGTGAAACGGCCACAAGGCGGCAGCAGTTCTCCTTTACCAAATCTGGTTACTAGGGCAAAAGAGCCTCAATGGAAGTCGTGTTCTAGGTGGTAAATTGGAATGCAATGTGCCCGGAAAAAGCCCCTTAAGTTTATGTCTCACTACTTGTGGCTCGTTTTTGAATTTAATTTTCATTTTTTATGACAGCACGTGTGATTACAATGTTTTGCTTGCTGTAGGTGTGAAAGAGGTGGTACTTTTACACATAAACATATATCTATTCTTCTTTGGCTCCTTTTCCCATGTAGCTTATGACACAATGTGGAGTACTCTTCCCTCGGTATTCCGTAGTTCTTTGGTGATTATATATTTCACCTTTGTTTGTATAGCTCTATTAAACCCAATTTCCTAATGTGTACAGTCCTCACAACTTTCCATTGGTGAACCATAAGCCTGTTTATTGAATCTGTGATTACCTTTCTCTGTGGAAATATCTTCAGTGATATCATTTTTTAGGTAACACCTATCAGTGATATCATAAGATATGTGTCTTTCGCTTTGTGACTTACTGCAAGTTGCGTGACTAACTCTAGACTCACCTATGGTGCTGCTAATGGCATTGTTTCATTTTGTGTCCTTGGCTAATATTCCATCTGTACATGCCCCAGTTCTTCTTTGTCCACTCATCTGTTGATGGACTTTTTGGTTGCTTCCGTGTCTTGGCTATTGGAATACTGCTGCAATGCAGATTTGCCTGCCTGTGTCTTTCCAATTCCATCTTCTTAGGTCATAGGCCCAGGAGTGGGCCTCCTGGATCATATCGTAGCGCAATGTTTACCTTGTAAAGGCACCTCCATTCTGTTCTCATTAGTGGCTCTTACCAGGTGAAGTCCCACTTAATGTTGAGGGTATGCACTTCTCCACAACCCCTTCAGCATTTATTGTTTGTAGTTTTGTTGCTGATGGTTCTTCTGACTGGTGTGAGCTGATAGCTCTTTGTGGTTGGATTTGCATGCATCTCATAATCCCTTGAAATTGAGCTTTCAGCCATGTCCTTTTCTGCTTCAAACTGTGTGTACAGCTTACCTCTTCCAATTCTTTTCTTGAAGTATGTGTCACATTTGGAAATATTTGACCAATACCTCCCTCAAGACATTTTGAGGGCAGGTTCCATTTACAGCCC
>NW_021148487.1:0-257 GCF_002837175.3 Physeter macrocephalus
GGCGACAGTGATACTCTGAACGTGGCGCGAGAGCGGTTGACGTGGCGCACCTGTTGAACGGGTGCAACGTGTCAAGGGTATCGCGCGTTTCGGCGCCGATCTCGTAAACCTATGATTTGTGCACCGAGTTCACGTTGCAAGTGTAGCTTCCGCGCGCGGACCGGCATTCCTGACGTCCATAGGATGATGTCACGTCAGAGGTGTCAACCGACGGACAAATATCGGTACTTGACAAAGGACGTCCGTGCTCCTTCTGC
>NW_021148487.1:7972-8698 GCF_002837175.3 Physeter macrocephalus
CGTAGCACAGACCCACAGAGAAGGTGCGTCAACGGCGCCCTCTTAGACGGCTCCTTTTAGGCCGAAAAGAGGTGAGCGCATGGCCATTCGTCAGATTGCGTCTTCGTAGTGCTCGGCTGGGAGGTGTTTGGCCTCAGCGGCGTCTACATTCGCATTACCAATTCAGGTGCATGCTCTCTATCAGTTTCGTTTTATGCTCAGCCGGGAGAGGCACATTCGCGATTCGGACTAGTCAACATAGCTGGTGCCTGATCACGGCACGACATAGGACGAGTGGGTTTGAAGTAATCTAAGACTGTACATTGAATAAGATCAGTTAAATGGTACCGTCAGAGGTCTGGTGCAGATCTCAGGCGGTATTCCTGTGCTCCCGTTTCTGTGAATAACAGACCAAATAACCAAATACCTAGACGAATAAATGTATAAATGCATGGTCTACCAGCTCTGGGGTGTGTTAGATCGAAGCTGACGAGGCAGAGCGTATTTCCAAAGTAAAACCAGATCATCGAAATCTCATGTGAAGCCGGGTCAGAATCCCGGACTGATCTGGAGTTCACGAAGGTGCAGCTGACATGTCGTTGCACATTGCTGTGTTCTTTCATATGGTGAACATCTTCCGTGGGCATGAATCGCAGTACTGGCGTGTATAACGTGCTGCACCAACTTTGGGCAATGCCTCGTTGCCGTGCTGAGAAGTTCTCAAGACATCTGTAGACTAGGGAGGTA
>NW_021148488.1:0-2419 GCF_002837175.3 Physeter macrocephalus
CTTTCTTTCCAACTGGAAAGACAGCAAGCTTTTCTCCTCCACCATTACGTGTTCGTGCTTTTCCATTCCAACCAAACACAACATTGAAAAGCCTCTTTCGGTTCTTTGGTACGCGTGCATGGAGACACACGTATAATTGTCTACATGCGCGCATACACAGTGTATCCTGCTCGCCGTCTCTGAGCTCGCAGTAGATGCTTTTTTGGAAGTTTCAAACTCAACTTCCACTTGCGCATACACAGTGTATCCTGCTCGCCGTCTCTGAGCTCGCAGTAGATGCTTTTTTGGAAGTTTCAAACTCAACTTCCACTTGCCCAGGCACGGAGGGTCTCTCAATCGAGGTTAGTTTACGGATACGATGCTTTTTCGCAGTAGTGTATCCTGCTCGCCGTCTCTGAGCTCGCAGTAGATGCTTTTTTGGAAGTTTCAAACTCAACTTCCACTTGCGCATACACAGTGTATCCTGCTCGCCGTCTCTGAGCTCGCAGTAGATGCTTTTTTGGAAGTTTCAAACTCAACTTCCACTTGCCCAGGCACGGAGGGTCTCTCAATCGAGGTTACTTTACGGCTACTTAACTCTTCCGCAGTTTGACAGTTTATTTTTCACTGTTTCTAAACGTAAGAGCACTTTTATATCACAAGGTAAGTAATGCGCCTTTTTGTCACTGTTTTTCTGTAGTACTTGTGTCCGGGCATAGTTTCCGTCTAGCTCTGAGCGCAGTAATAAACATCCCTTGCCCCAAAAAATCCTTACTCTTGTTCTACCTCAAAGGAAGTTAGACGAAACCCTTTGTTGTGGGCGTCCTTTATTGTCTCACAACGCCAGCAACTGCTGCCCTCTCTTCTGAAAAAGTGCACTTGGTCCCAGAACACATTCTCGCTCCCACCGAACAGGACCCCTTTCGTCGTCTCCCACGAATCATCCTCTTTCTGGACGTATTGTTACAGTCTGGAACACTTTTTACCAATGGGTGCTGGAACACCAGATCACAAAACACTCTTTACTATCGCTCCTAGATTCAGTCAGAAGGGTTATTTTATGCCGCGGCACATGTATAAGCTCTTTGGCTTTCCCCCGTTGCAACGCATTACACCTGCTAACACGGCACGCCTGCGGCCAGAATTACTGTTTGTCTCACTTGAAGTACGGAAAGATGGAAAAATTAGGTTCCTGTCTGCCTTTGTGTGACTCTCTTTCATATTCCTAAGCGCTTCAACAGAACGTGAAGAGGAGAATCTTCATAATTTGCCCATTCTAAGCCATTGAAACAGTTTCACGAAATTTCAGTAGTTATTGGTGTTTTATGCTATCGTCGCAAATGTCTTCACTGCGACTGTCTCCAGTTACCACTACGTGTAGTTCTGATGCTGCTTGGAAAATTCCTCTTTCGGCTCTAAGCATTCAATGCTTATTCGGAATGAACGCAGCGAAACTCCACAGTTCACAGCCAGTGGTTCTTCCCTCTTTTTCACACATATTTCTCTATTTCTTCAGATGTGCATACGAGGACACAAATGGACAAGCAGCAAATCATTGCATGTGGATATTGTCTGGCGAACGTACGTCGCACCAGTGTATTAGATATCTGTTTAACTGTCCGTTCTCTGCTTGGCTCCTCACGTGCAGAAACATATACCTATACACATACGCTTTAATGCATTCCCGTCTCATCTGGCTGAGAAGAAATTCCATTTTTGGTACATTCTCTTCTGTCCATGGTACACTCTTCGTTCTCCTGTATCTACACATATAAATATATTATAGGGATACACCCCCCTGGTGACATACCCATCGACTGCACGTAGATGCTACTCTCAGAGTTTGATTGCTGCGTCGTCAACTACTGTAAAACGATCTGGCTGCGTGGCAGTTGCCCCGTTTCTCAGCCGCTGCCTAGTTTGTGAGGCCCGTGCTGCAAAAAAACTGTTCCAATCGTTTGCACACGTAGCAGGGGTTGCGTTTATACACAAACACGCCTACACACGCACACGCACATAGGAGTGCATTTTTGGTAGGAGCGGCCCTACACATTTGTGGCAAGCGCGCACACATACGTACAAATCGGTTATGAATTATCCTCTTTAGGTGCACACAGCCGCACACATATGCAACTGTTGCTACGGTAAGGGTGCTGTTGACGTTCAACTTCGGTTGGAATGCTTCTTTTTTCTTGCTGCAAGGGGGCACTCACACGCCTGACATTACTCTGTGGGATCTTACACACACACATATAGGTGCACCATTATTACCCACATATATTGAAAAACAGGTATAGGTACGTATGTATCGAGGATTGTATACATCCACTTTTGCACTGCAGATGAAGCTGCACAAGGCTACAAGTCTATATCTGTACCAACTCCTCTAGAGATCTCTCTCGACGTACATACTTATTGACATCTAGGAGCATCTATGAGT
>NW_021148488.1:2477-2873 GCF_002837175.3 Physeter macrocephalus
ATAGAGTTTTTCACTTCCGTGGCTCGACGCAACGCTTCCACGTGTAGCGGAACATCGGGGTGAACCCTACGGGGAGAACTCACAAAGGTCAGAAAACGGCACCTCCTCCTTGCTTCTATGGAATATCCTGTTGATTGTCGCTCCCGAAAGAAAGTTGTTTGCGTGACTCATTCTCATTTTGAGGCCGCCCAGTCGTGGAACAGTGTTGTTCCGTCGCTGTGGTTCCTACTGTTATCTGCACGCCGTCACAACCTGGAAGCTATTTGCTGTAAGTTGTTGCTGATGATGCTACTGTCAGATCGTGCAGTTGGTATTGCTGTCTTGCTCTGCCTTATTTCTACTGTGGTTGTTGCCTGACGCTGTCGCTGCCGCAGTTCCCAGTGTCTACGCCGCGGT
>NW_021148488.1:4342-5434 GCF_002837175.3 Physeter macrocephalus
CAGCAGGGCTATTAGACTGAAGGAACTCTGGAGAAGCACCTATAAGACGTCCAGCCCACTATAATATCTGCTGCTGTTGCGCCTGCTGCTGCGGCGTCGGCTGGTTCTGCTATTGCCGTGGTGCCTGCAGCAGCATCTTTACAGCAGTACTCTCCACCGAAGCACCAGTTAGGTGGAGTCAGCATACGTGCAGCAGCCGCAGCGCAGACGGCAGCAACGTCTGGGACAGCAGGAGCACTGAATGGAAGAAAGCGTGGTCCAGCAGCAGCACCCTTAATATATGAAGCACACTCAAAAATACCAGCGTCAGCTGACCACGCAGGAAGATGAGGAATAGCAACAGCGGCGGCGACTGGCGGTGTGCACTAGACAGTGAAAACTGCTGATGACCATACGTCTGCAGGGGCACCCACGGGGAACCAGGAGGGTCCCGGCAAAGTCACTGGTGATGCAGGGACTTCTATTATTGCTGTTGTTGCTGTCTCTCTGCCTCTACACGTTGTTCCGTCTCCTGCCTCTGCCGCCACTGCTCCTGCGCGAGCTGCTGCATCTCCGGCGTTTCCTCCTGGTGACGCTGCTGCTCTTATTGATGCTGAAGGGGACGCTACACTGCACGTGCATGCTGTCTGATCAAGGGCTGTCAGAAGTCTTGAAGGAGCTGCTGATTGGAGTCCTGTTACCGTTGTTGTCGGGGACTCCTTTCCTTCTGGCGTGGCAATCAGTGGGAGTCGCTCAGCTAATGTTGTTGCAGTAGAACACGCCCTCCCTGCTGCTTCTACAATTGAGAGAGGAGTGTCCGGCGCAGTTCTTGAATGCGCCGCTATCACTCCTGTTGTAGATGGCTGTATTGGTGCTGCCGTGGAGTCCAGACTGCTGCAGTTCTCAGCTGCAGCGCCAGCATGCAATGGAAAGGAGACATTAGCAGGAGCAGCGGATGATGCAGCGGCAGCGAAGATCGGCTGCTGCAGCAGTGTTTTGACAGCTGCTACAGCAGGAGGGGAATCTGCCTCGCTTGATGCTGCCGTGCTGCTGCTTGCTTCGCCTGGACAGCTTTCACGTGCTGCTGCTGCGGCTGCCTCCACTCCAGCGGCC
>NW_021148488.1:7217-8698 GCF_002837175.3 Physeter macrocephalus
CAAAGTGTAAGGCGGAAGTAATGTACGACATTTGTGCGTACGCGCGTACACCACGAATATACAGATACTAATATTCATGCACACACGCACGCACACGCACGCATACACTCACGGATGAATATTGAGACGTGGACACTCATCTATGTGCATATTTGTGTGGGTGAAACTGTGTTCGAGTCTGTGTAAAAAGTTTCCATGTGTAGTAAGGTAGGGAAAACGTCTGAACTAACAAAGCAATAACGAGGTCTCCTCAGTGACGAAAAGTGACAAACACGCCTATGTAGCTTTCCCAGGAACAGCTAGCCGGTAGAAGCAGCAGCAGGCACATGAGTAGGGTCACGGGCGGTTGACCTTGTAGCAGCAGCAGCAGTAGCTATGGAGCCTGCATCACACTACAAGTCAAGCAGGTCTTCTCGCCGCCGAAGGTCAGGCTGCAGAAGCAGCGGCGAAAGCGGGAGGTTTTCACAAGCAGCGCCACATTGTCAACAGCAGCACACAGCCATGCAGGGCAGGGGACAGAGGTGGCAACAGGAGTTTGGGCGTATCAGAGATAGAGCATATGCAGCAACAAAGCAGCAGGAGCTCGTGGATCCAACCGAAGCAGGCAGAAAAGATGCAATGTACCATAGGTGCAGCAACAGCATAGGCAGCAGCAGACGAACGGGGCCTTCACAAAAAGACCATCTACGAGAAAAATAGCGGCGCCGCACTCGCCGACGGGATTAGGAGCAGCAGCGTGAAGCTGTCAAAGGGCGCTGCTGCAAGCACCAGCAAACGGCCGACGTAGCACGGACCGGAGAGGCTAAGCACGTGAATAATGTCTGAAGATCACCACAGCGCCAGCAGCAGAACTGGTAGCAGCCGCAGCAGCAGAGGCGCGAGAAAGCAGCAAGTGCAGCTGCAGCGGGACCTATACATCCCTGATGTTCGTATGCTCAGTCATACATACGCACGTACGTACACGTTTGTGCCTCTACGGGTCGATATATTGGGGAGTGCATATGTATGTTTCAGTTGTGCAATCACTCCACGTCGGTGGCATATTCTTATTCAACTGACGTGTGCTGCTGCGGTAGCCCCTGACGATTGGCGTTGACGTCGTCGAATAACTATAGGGAACTACTGCTCCACAGGTTTTTTGCACCAACTGAATAGGTATGAAACTCTAGTGAGAGCGCGGTATGTAAACACGTTGAGTGGCAACATGTCACGTCGTCACTCCCTTTATTCTCTAACAAGGCTTGTGGCCATCTCAGCTGCTGCTGTTGCTATTCCTTTTGCACTACGTGCGCGATGCGCTTGCTGCTGCAATAGCGACAATCCGGCAGAGTCATGTGACCTGGCGTGAAACGTGAACAGATGCGGACGCATGAAAGCGCCTGCTGACAGCAACGGTCTTTTGATCTACGGAACTAGAGAGGCAGCAGGCTTTTCTGCTCTACCTTGCTTGTGCGCGTGTACGCTTTCTTTCCAACTGGAAA
>NW_021148490.1:0-218 GCF_002837175.3 Physeter macrocephalus
CATAATAAGGCCACAGACACCCCAAAACACACCACCAGATGTGGACCTGGCCACCAGAAAGACAAGATACAGCCTCATCCACCAGAACACAGGCACTAGTCCCCTCCACCAGGAAGCCTACACACCAACTGAACCAACCTTAACCACTGGGGACAGACACCAAAAACAACGGAAACTACGAACCTGCAGCCTGCGAAAAGGAGACCCCAAACACAGTA
>NW_021148490.1:7083-8693 GCF_002837175.3 Physeter macrocephalus
TAATTACCTTAAATGTGAATGGATTAAATGCTCCAACCAAAAGACACAGACTGGCTGAATGGATACAAAAACAAGACCCGTTTATATGCTGTCTACAAAAGACCCACTTCAGACCAAGGGACACATACAGACTGAAAGTGAGGGGATGGAAAAAGATATTCCACGCAAATGGAAATCAAAAGAAAGCTGGAGTAGCAATACTCATATCAGACAAAATAGACTTTAAAATAAACATTATTACAAGAGACACGGAAGGATGCTACATAATGATCAAGGGATCAATCCAAGAAGAAGATATAACAATTGTAAATCTTTATGCACCCAACATAGAAGCACCTCAATACGTAAGGCAAATGCTAAGAGCCATAAAAGTGGAAATCAATAGTAACACAATAATAGCAGGGGATTTTACACCTCACTTACACCAACAGACAGATCATCTAAACAGAAAATAAATAAGGAAACACAAGCTTTAAATGATACATTAGATCAGATGGACTTAATTGATATTTATAGGACATTCCACCCAGAAGTGGCAGAATACACTTTCTTCTCAAGTGCACAGGGAACATTCTCCAGGATAGACCACATCTTGGGTCACAAATCAAGGTTCAGTAAATTTAAGAAAATTGAAATCATATCAAGCATCTTTTCTGACCACAACACTATGAGATTGGAAATCAATTACAGGAAAAAAACTGTAAAAAACACAAACACATGATAGCTAAACAGCATGCTACTAAATAACCAAGAGATCACTGAAGAAATCAAAGAGGAAATCAAAAAATACCTAGAAACATGACAACGAAAACACGATGACCAAAAACCTATGGGACTCAGCAAAAGCAGTTCTAAAAGGGAAGTTTATAGAAATTAAATCTCACCTCAAGAAACTAGAAAAATCTCAAATAAACAATCTAACCTTATACTTAAAGCAACTAGAGGGCAGCGCACGCCGACTCGGCTGCGCAGGTAAGAGTGTGCTCGGGTCATGCGGAAGTGTATGGACTTCGCGACTGTCCTGCGGTGACATAAGAAGTGGACTGAAAAATAGCAACAGCAAGTCAGGATCAACTAAAACTAAAAGCCACTAAGAAACTGAAATTCAAGTAATTTCATGGAAAAGAATGGTGATTCATTCAAAGAAATCTGTGTGGATTAAAGGCTCTTGGCGCTCCAGCCAGGCGTCAGGGCTCTGTCTCTGAGGTGGGAGAACCAACCTCAGGACACTGGTCCACAAGAGACCTCCCAGTTCCACGCAATATCAAACGTTGAAAATCTCCCAGAGATCTCCATCTCAACACCAAGACCCAGCTCCACTCAAGGTCCAGCAACGAACAGTGCTGGACACCCTATCCTCAACAAAGAGCAAGACAGGTCTATAGCCGCATCCATTAGCAGAGAGGCTGCCTAAAATCATAATAAGGCTACCAACATCCCCAAACACACCACCAGACGTGGACCTGCCCACCAGAAAGACAAGATCCACCCTCATCCACCAGAACAGAGGCACTAGTCCCCCCAACCAAGAAACCTACTCAACCAACTGAACCAACCTTAACCACTGGGGACAGACACCAAAAACAACGGAAACTACGAACCTGCAGCCT
>NW_021148491.1:0-1383 GCF_002837175.3 Physeter macrocephalus
AAGGGGCATCCCTGTGTTCGCTCACGGCTCTTCTCTCATGAAGTAGACCATGGCACCACTTGTGTTCCCATTTCTGCGTCGGCCCATTAGGAACGTTCTCGTAGGCCTTACTTGCGTAGGTAGTGATAACAAGGACTGAACGCGGCAACAGCTGTGCCGCCCCACTCCATACACTCTGACTCCACTCAACCCTTCCGCATTAGTCTGCACGCGCAGCGGGCTCCAAACGAGATTTCCTGTTGCCTGGTGGTCCTGTGGTTCACAACAGCAAACTACGATACGGCGCCGTGAATCGCACGTACCTCCTTGTCGTTGACACACCAGAGAAGCCCAACGCATTTCTCTGTTCGTCTACTAGTTGCAAAACAACAGCTCCTGCATACACAGCCGACAAAACGGCGATCGGGCAAGAGGCTGATATACCAGCAGGGGTGAGAGGCTGTGCGTCCTCCTAGCTGTACGTCTATGTGGATCTTGCCCTATCCGTCTACCGCTTCATCTCGTCTGCGAAGGACATATGTGCTACGCTGGGTTTCTCAATAATGCTACGTTTTGACTATTGGCGAAGGCGCTTTAGACGTCTGTCCTGGCCCGTGGGTGTGTCCCTGTGCTTCTTCTGTAGACGACGCTCCCCTTGTCACCGGGCCTTACCAGTAACCACCGACGAGTTCGTTCCGCCGGTCGACAATTTCGATCACGTCTCGCACACGACTAAAATTGCCGATGAGAGTCCGGAGGTGTTCCCCGCACCATTTATGGATGTCGCTGATCTGTTCGATATCTCTTCGCTCCACGAAGTGGTCCCCTCAGGTTTATGTTGTCTTCGCCTGCTCACACCGGGATCTGAACAGAAGCTGAAAACTACTTCGCTAGAATACAGCTGTGTTGAGAACCTCTCAGCACGGCAACGAGGCATTGCCTGAAGTTGGTGCAGCACGTTATACACGCCAGTACCGCGATTCGTGCCCACGCAAGATGTTCACCATGTCAAAGAACACAGTAATGCGCAACGACGTGTCAGCTGCACCTTCGTAAACTCCAGATCAGTCCGGGATTCTGATCTGGCTTTACATGAGATCTCGATTAACTGGTTTTTCTTTTGAAATACGGTCTGCCTCGTCAGCCTCAATCTAACACACCCCAGAACTGGAAGGACATTCATTTACACAGTTCTTCGTCTAGGCATTTGGTTTGTTATTCACAGAAACGGGAGCACAGGAATGCCGCCAGAGATTTGCACCAGACTTCTGACGGTACCATATAACTGCCGTTATTCAATGTACAGTCTTACATTACTTCAAACCCACTCATCCTATGTCATGCCCTGGTGAGGCAACAGCTACCGTGACTAGCCCGAATCGCGAGTGTGTCGCTCCTGGCTGA
>NW_021148491.1:5986-7365 GCF_002837175.3 Physeter macrocephalus
ATATCTCTTCGCTCCACGACGTGGTCCCCTCAGGTTTATGTTGTCTTCGCCTGCTCACACCGGGATCTGATAAGAAGCTGAAAACTACCTCGCTACAATACAGCTGTGTTGAGAACTTCTCAGCACGGAAACGAGGCATTGCCTGAAGTTGGTGCAGCACGTTATACACGCCAGTACCGCGATTCATGCCCACCGAAGCTGCTCTCAACCAGCTGACAGAACATAGTGATGCGCACGCACGTGTCAACAGCATCTCCATAAACTCTAGATCGGTTCGGAATTCTGATACCGCTTTCCGTAGAACGTCGATGCTCTCGTTCTAGCTTGGGAATATGCAGCGCCTCGCCAGCGTTGATTTGTCACACCCCGCAGCCTGTATCCCACGCGGTATATGCTGTTATGCGTGTAGTTACTGATCTATCGTTTATAGAAAAGGGAGCACAGGAATGCCGCCTGAGATTTGTAGCAGACCCTTGACGATACCGCTTTACTGCTCTTATTCGATGCACAGTCATAGATTGCCTCAAACCCACTCATCCTATATCGTGCCGTGACGAGGCAACAGTTATGGTGACAAGCCCGAATTGCGAGTGTGGCTCTCCTGGCTGAGCATAAAACAGAACTGATAGAGGGCATGCATTTGAATTGTTACGCTGAATGTAGACGCCGCCGAGGGCAAACAGCTCTCAATCGAGCACTAAGAAGACGCAGCCTGACGAGTCGCCATGCGCTCGCTTAATTTCGACCTAAAAAGAGCCGTCTAGGAGGGCGCCGTCTCTGCGCACCTTCTCTGTGGGTGTGTGCTACGAGCCTCCCCTGGAAAGTGCTAAGTCCTCTTCCCGTGCTTGCCCTCGTCATGACGAGCTCCGCTTAACCCGCCTCATTCTCCGCTCAACCGCCTACGTGACGTAAACACGCGTGTGTCGAGCCACTCCTGTCCACCCATCGTCAACTAATAGACATCCATAGGAGAATCTCTGTAGAGATTTTTGTTTCGAGTGCAGAACGTCCGCGTTGAGCTCACCAGCTGAATTATTTACCTCGGCAGCTGATTGCCACGACAGTTTCATCCTTCTCAACCCTTATCGCATGTTCATACACTTCGATTCCGCTGCTTCGTTCCTCTACGTCGCTGCCTCATAACTCGCTGGACGGGCATCAGCTGCGAGAGGATTTTCAGCAGGCCTCGTGCCACAAAGTACGCTCCAGCAACAAATAGAGGATCACATCATTCCTGGGAACTATTACACTCCCATTCTGACATCAGCCGACATCAGCCTCGTTCGCTTCAACCTGTGCTCACCCCATGCATCAATGGCAAACACGGACCGCGCAGCACTCCCTGGCATACATGTCTGAACGTCGAATGGCGTCCCTTC
>NW_021148491.1:8251-8690 GCF_002837175.3 Physeter macrocephalus
GCCACGACAGTTTCATCCTTCTCAACCCTTATCGCATGTTCATACACTTCGATCCCGCTGCTTCGTTCCTCTACGTCGCTGCCTCATAACTCGCTGGACGGGCATCAGCTGCCAGATGATTTGCAGCAAGCGTCGTGCCACACAGTACGCTCCAGCAACAAATACAGGATCACATCATTCCTGGGAACTATCACACTCCCATTCTGACGTCAGCCGACATCAGCCTCGTCCGCTTCAACCTGTGCTCATCCCATGCATCAATGGCAAACATGGACCGCGCAGAACTGCCTGGCATACATTTCTGAGCATCGAATGCCGTCCCTTCCACAGGCTCCCGAAGCGCAATGAGCCACAGGAGCCGGTGCAGATAGAAAGCGTCTGCTCTATATCAAATGCGTGCAGCACTAATAATTCGTCTTCAGCACCATGGAATCTGCCG
>NW_021148494.1:0-933 GCF_002837175.3 Physeter macrocephalus
GCAGTGACGCTCTTTGGAAGATCTCCTTGTATTGTGTGGGTGACATAGTTCGGCTAAACACTTACCTTTGGCGTCTGCAGCTGTTGAGCACGGTGACGGTTGAGTCTGTGTAGTATGCTGCGCGTGACAGCCACCTAGACACCAGATTAGCGGCTTCTGTTTCTTACTTGAGAAACAGCGTGATGAAGGGACCGCACATACCGATTTCCTGTGGCAAATCTTTTCTTCAGCGTTGCTTATAGCTCTCTTGAAATTACAAAAACTGAATGCTTGTGCATGCCTCCAGCCTTTGCAGAACTCATTTATGTGCATTTCAAACAGTGGGCCGAGGGCAACCGGAAGCACTGGTGCTACCTTGTCGCGGCACCTCCTCTCCTTAGGAAAGTAAAAGGAACGATAAGGCGCCTTCCCATCACACAGCTCAGGGTTTTTCTTTGTGTTCCTTCGCTTAAAGACAAGACAGTCCACGTCCGTACATTTGTAATTGACGTCGCCGTACTGAGGTTTTGATATTCGTTTACCGTTGGGCTTTGCTGCGCCTACTTCTTCAGCTGGGGTACCATGTTGATGGGCACTTACGGCGTGCTGGGCACCCCTGCCCCGGTCTTCTGCAAGGGAAAAAGCCTTACATTTCCCCTCGGCCTTTCTCATCCCTTCACCGGTGAACCAATCCTCTTCCGCTACGCGACATCGACAACCTGGGGATTCTACCTGTCGTAATTGATCACAGCTCCCAATTCTGCGCACTGGTGCGAAGCAGCATTTGTCACTTAATTCCCAGCATCCTACTATACTCATTTCGGCAAAACATTGTTCAGGCAAGGCAATTATATTATCGGATTGAACATTGGGCGTTCTCTTCTGTGATCGCAGGTGAAGAGGGTCGCTGCGAACAGGCGTCTGGAAGCGAACAGCAACGCATTCGCTACGGCC
>NW_021148494.1:2114-2428 GCF_002837175.3 Physeter macrocephalus
AGCCACGAACTGAAAACTCATCAGCAGCCAGACACAGTGCCAGTCCCAGCCCGTTGCTGCCACCCACGAGGCAACCTCAGGTTTTCTCGCGGTCCGCAGTATACACGAGAAGAAGGTGTGCAGGCACATGTAGCGTGCAGCCCGTCTATTAACCGGCTGGATCGGCCCCACGAGGCCACTGCTTACACGCTTGCTTTGAGGTCACCTTGAATACAGAAAAGAAATTTGGCTTTTAATAAGTGAAGCAGCTCGCAGCACTGTTGATGGGAGGCAAACCGCTGCAGTCCTTCGTCATACAGCTGTAAAACACGGTC
>NW_021148494.1:4298-4848 GCF_002837175.3 Physeter macrocephalus
CCAGAATTTCTACGTGCCGCGCTGCTTCTTGGGCTTCTTCACTTTTAGCGCCCAGCAGTGAAGCGCCGAATCGTGCAACTGGGACGCTTCCTTCCTTTCCTACAAAAGCTTTGAAGCGTTCCCAGCCGAGATCTAATGACTCCAGCGGCGTCTCGTGCAGCTTGAAATACAACATGCGAAGCTTTCCGATCGTAAAAAAGGCAGGAAGCCGCATTCAAGGAAAATAACTTCTGAGAGGGAGGTACGCCCGCCACTCGCACAATCAGCTCCTTTGCAACAGCTACAACATACAACGATTTCCACCAGCAACGTGTTTGGTTTTCTGCTGAAGCTTGAGGGAGCGACGATCCTATCCAGGCTACAGGACGAGTCTATCATCATATGGGTCAAAATGTGAGGCGTACTTCCAGACGCATGCAGGTAACTCAAAGCTCTTTATTTATGTCGGTTGTTGTGTCTCTTGTGCTCACGCGCGCCGCTTACAGCCCTGCGTTCTACGCACTGTGCCAAGTCCCGCTTTGAATAACATGACTGCGACACCTACCCGCTC
>NW_021148494.1:6334-7710 GCF_002837175.3 Physeter macrocephalus
GTAGCGTATTTGCACCAACATTACAATGTACATGCTTCATGCACGATCAGATATGCAGCAACTCAACTGCAGGTGCACGGACTGTAGGGTTTCAAATATCCACAGTGGAACAACCAACTACATGACGTAGGTATCTCTCTATGTACTCCTGCGTCACTCCCGCAGGATATATTCGTCATTAGTGAGCCCAAGGCGATGAAATCGACACTGATCTTTACAGGACACTCGTATGCATGCGGTGTGTTCAAGCTTTGTTTTCGAATAAAGCACTTCTGCAAATGATCACCTCCGGGGTGTTCGTCCGCTGATACTCCCCCTTCTGCACCTGATGTGGCGGGCACTGGCGCATTTGTTTCAGTAGCTTCCGAAGCAGCAGGGGTAAAAGTCCTCCGTTTTTTCCCGGTTAGATGCCCATTCTGTTGCAGACCCTCTTCTTGCTGTAGAGCGTCCGAGGCGTGCACAGATTCACCATTTACCAGCTCTAGCGCAGTGCATTCCGTCGTGGACCTCTGCAGCGAGTTTGGTTGCCGGGCCTCTGAGTAGCACTTGGCCGCTGCTTCCCAGTCTACTTGTGCCGGGGGGTCAGATGGGCCTAAAGCTTCGACCTGCCCAATACAGAAAACGGCGTCGGGAGGGATTAGTATCAAGTGCACACTTTACAGAAACTGGAAGACGACGACGAAAGACCGACTGGCTCGGGCCAAAACGTCGAACTCTGCAGTCTTCAGTTAGCTATTGCAATCACGTGAGTGGCAAATACTGTGCAGGGAATGTGGATCGAAACGCAGCACATAGTGAATGGCGGGGGTGCTGAAGAGGGGGAGGACCAGGTAGCAGCATTCAACGTAAATCTCTTTACGCTTAAGCCTCCGGTAAATATTCCAGAGCCTTAGCGACGCCAATTAGTGCGGCGACGACTTGAGTGTAGTATGAGGAAACATCTCGGCCTGGGAGCGACGGAAGCGTGGGAGGTCAGGAAAAAGTGGTGCTAGATGCTTTGCAAGCAAAACGTGTCTTGGTAGCAGACGAACATCAGGCTGTTAATCAGGGGATTCTGGTGTATGGCATTGTTTCTGTAGTTAAGGGTTCCACAAGTTGCCCACTTACAGAGGAGTAAAACATTTTCAACCGCTTGAAACAGACTGATCGATGTCAGTAGACTTGCTCCACTGTCCTTTTACATGAAGGCGTGCAGCACAAACCAAAGGTTATTATCAAAAGCGACTGAGGACAATAAGCTATTATTGTCAGAAGCGACGGCACGCAATAATCTTCAGAGCGTTTCTGGATGATGTTTTTCAAGATTATCGCAATGAAGTTAAGGCGTGTGGCGGAGCTGTCAGGTCAGTACGCGGCGTTCCAACTGTGGCACCAGC
>NW_021148494.1:8339-8679 GCF_002837175.3 Physeter macrocephalus
GGTGAGCTTGAACAAGTAGCGTTCCGCAATTAATTGCTCGCTGGCCCCCGTACAAAGGAGCCCCTGGCTTTTTTTATTTTTCCTGTGCTGCTGGTCGCCATGAGGAACTCAGTTACGTTCTGTGACATGCTGAAGCATGTGTTTTCTCGCAGTGCTTCGCGAATGGACATGCGAACGCTGGTCGCACACACTCCAATCTGAGAAGCAACCTACTCGATACCTGCACGTATAGATTACTCACGATAATATAACGGTGCCTGAAAGCAATTGACAGCCGTAGAACAAGTGCTCAGGTTCCGCAAGAATCATATCAGACCCAAAACCCCTGTGGCATTCCGTA
>NW_021148495.1:0-8676 GCF_002837175.3 Physeter macrocephalus
ACACACACACACACACACACACACACACACACACACACGCACACACCCCTTCCTATCCATCTTCACATGATGGTGAAGACCGGCTCTCCCTCCAAGACAGAAACCAGGCCCTCCTCCTGGGGACGGGGTGGATTTCAAGGTTTTCTAACCTAGGACCTCAGCTGAGCCCCGTGGCAGCCAGGAGGTGGGCAGAGGAGGATGAATAACCCCCCTGGAGGGCAAGTGACTGGCCCAAGGTCATCACCAGGCCCTCTGACTCTGTGCAGCGCTCCGCCTGCTCCTCACACCATGGTGCCATCCAGCAAAAAGGGTGGAGACCTCGTCTTTCCTACAGACCTTGAAATAAAGCGCCAAGGGGCTCTGTTTTAGAACTTCTCTGATTCTTTCATATCTATGGCTAACTTTCACGTCATGGGTAAACGCCTGCAACTCGGTGTTATGTGAACAATGAGCTAATGCAGGGTGATGCCTACAAGGAAAATATGCCCACTCTTCAACAGTGATTATTTCTTGGTTATTAGGAATTTGGGGTGATTTCTATTCTTATCCTCCAATCTTTTCTGGGTTCCAAACTTACTATAATCAACAAGTACTATTTTCAAAAGCAGAGAACCCCATTGTTTTTCACAGGCTGAAACACTACAAACCTTCCATGAAATACTCATTTTGTTGTGTGTGACTTTTTAAAAACATGGTAGAACTGGAAGTGATGTAGGTTGGGAACAAAAGTTTTCTGGGTGGGATCTTCCCTCTCTGGTTTCCGCCCCAGAGGAGAAGGAAAAGGAGGTGACTGTGGGGCTTCCTGCCTCTCAGCCCAGGCCTGAGACCTCCAGACCATTGGATGGAGCCTGTCCTTGAACACACCCAAGGCTGTTTAATGTACCTGTCAACTCCTGATATAACTCAGTTCTGATAAACAATCCTGTTCTGACCTATCACTTCTCAAGAATAATTCCAGCTTTATCCTGTATGGCAATGATACTAACCCATCCAACTGTTGGTTTGTTAGTCAAAGCGATTTCAGCACCTACTCTGTGCAAGGCATCGTGCCAGACACTGAGCCACCATTAACCCAAGACTGGAAAAACAACCAACCAGACAGAGGCCCCATGTCATCCTTCTAAGTTCTGCCCAAGCATAGGGTTTCAGACGCACTAAAACAGCAGCAAACAGGAATGTGAACAAACGCAGCCTAATTCCAGCACCGCCCCTCCCAGGACTTTGACAAAGCAGGGGCCTAGCACGAGTCCCTGACGAGAACACTGGCAGCTTAGCTGCACTGCATTAAGGTACCTGCACCACATGCCACTCGGCAGAGGTAGACAAAATGGGCAGGGAACGTGAGACAATCCGAAACTTGGGGACCATCCAAATCTTCTCTCCAGGGCCCCTCACACTTTACTTCTTCCCCTTCCTGTCCTCTTTGAGGCCAAGAAGATCACATTCAATTAACATTTACTGAGGGCCTACTGCGTGCTGAGCCCCAATGCCAAACAATTTTGCAGACAAAGAACTCAGACCTTTGCTTTGCACATGCTGTTCCCTCTGCCTGGAACCTGCTTCCTTATACACGGTGACAGCGTAAATGTCACCTGGTCAGAGAAGTGCCTGCCCAGGCAGGAATGCCTCAATGTTCCCTCAGAGCGCCTATGACAACTGGAATGGCTCTCCCCAGCCGGACTCAGCTCCCTGCACTGGCATACAGGCGTGCAACACCTCTTTCTTGAATAAATTAAACAGCCTGTAAGGGAACAATAAAAGCCAGTGTTTACTGAGCACGTACCATGTACAGCCAAATGCTGTGCTGAGCTCCACGCAGACATCAGAGCGTTACAGCCAGATGATGGCTGCACTATTATTACTCCTCTTTTACAAATGAAGGAAATTGCATCATCTCCCGCTATTCTTAAAGAATGGGAATCAGAACCTGGTAAGCAATTTGTCCAAGGCCACGGAGCTAATAAGAGAGCCGCAGCTCCCAATCCTTTCCCCAGGAGGCTCAGCTTACCTCCCTCTCTCCCCGGTGCCCAAAGGGGTGCTTCTTTCTCCTGTGCTCCCAGGGACCATTTTTGTCCCCTTCCTGAATTCTCAGCCTTCTCTCCCCAGGCACCCAATTCAGAAGTTTTCCCCGATTCCTCCCTCACGTCCGACACCCATGGGCTCCCACAGCCAAAGTGGATCCCCCTGAGCTGTGCTTCAGCAGACATCCTGTGCGAAGACCCCTAGTCTTTCAGTCCTGGAGGGAGGGACAAACTGGGGTCCTCAGCTGGCCGCTCGACACCCAGCAAATCAGGTGGGGAGGGCAGGCATCCCCTCAGTGAACCCACACATGAGATCTGGCAGTTAAGCCTGGCTCTCTGCGCCCCACTTCCCACTATGTCCCCCCCGACCTCTGCCTGTATGTATAGCACTGATGAGCATGGGGCCTGGAGGATGGAAGATGGGGGAAGGAGCCGCCCACCCGGTCCGGAGCCACAGTGTGAGAGGTCAGCGAGGGCCTGCCAGACCCAGGAGAGCCAGGAAGAACCCGGTTCCGGTTCAGGGGGCCACCCCACCGCCAGCCACGGAGGCCAGGGTAGAGCCACCAGTACAGCAGTGAGCTCCAGAGGCCTGTCCTGAGTCACACAGGGCTGTCAGGACCAGAAGCTGCTGGAAGAATAGAAGCGAAAGGCAGCAGGGACCAAAAAGGATGCCAGTGACCCGAGGGAAAGCAAAGGAGGGAAAGGCCCAGTCTCCTTGGAGTTACCTGCAGGAATGAAGGAAGAAGGAGGCGCGGGCATACTGTCCCGGAACACGCGGCTGAGGCTGTCGCTTCCTTTTTGAAAACTTCAGGGCTCCCTGTTGACCACACTGGAGTCAAGCTCAAACTCCTTAGTGGGGCCTTCAAAGGTCTTCACGCCCTGGGCCCACCATAGCCATGTCTGGGTGAGGTATTTCAGACCTCCGCACCTCTGCCCAGGGGGGCTTCCTCTGCCTAGAATGCCCTCTCCCTCCACAGGCAGAGCACTCCCTGTCGGCCTTCAAGGTGCAGGAGGTTTCGCTTCTGCGATGATGTCGGGCACACCCCAGGGTTAGTGGGGGAAGAGCGTGGGCTCCAAGGTCAGCTCCACCGCCCAGCATGGCTTTACCCTCCTAGGCTGCCTCCTCTGCAAAACGTGAAGGTAACTGTTCCCCCCTCACTGTGGTGGGAGGATGAAACTCAGTCGTTCATGAAAGCACTTTGAACTCTGCCTGGCACACAGTAAGTGCTTAACAAACGAGCTGTTGTTCCTACTGTCCTCCGGCCCCACTAGGGCCCTCTGTTTCCACCACAAGCAGAGCACTCTCTGTCGCATATCTGTTACACGGTGGACAGCCTCAGCCAGCCACAGCCTCTTAAAAGACACAACCCACGACTCAGCACGGTGCTGGGCACACAGTAGGTCTTCAGCAAGTGCTCACTGCCTGTGAAGGTCCAGTGGTAGACCCCCCCAGAGTTCTCCCAGGGCCCGGCAGCTGGTCTTCCACAACTCACACGCCAGATCCCCAGTCTCAAGGCACAGCAGAGTGAGAAGGGTATTCACGGTGACTTGGTTTCAAAACAATAAAGGACCGTATTCTGCCTTCCCGCTCCAGGGAATTCACAGGGAGAAATGAGCACAGGAGGGACTGGAAATAGCATGGAGCCCCTCTTGGGGAAGAGAGCTCGGCCGGCCCGCCAGAAACCAGGAGCAAAACCTCAAAGGCAGAGGAGGAGGAAACAGCCTCCAGACAGAAGCCCGAGCTCCACAGAACTCGGCCAACACCAGTGAACTAGGACAAGATCACTTGCACCCATTCTGCCCTGAAGCTCTTCTTCCCACCCACTTGGAGGCCTTTAGAAGGGGTTCCTGGTGTAACCCACTACCACATGGGAGCAACTTACAACACATCGAGAATCCCAAAGGCTGCACAAAGGAGCCAGGTTGCCTGTGGCCAATTCTTGGGGGGAATTGATGGTGACTTCTCCATGCACACTGGCTATGGGGGCCTTGTGTCTGGATTGGGGTCACTGTCTATATCCATCTCCCCAGCAGACTGGAAGCCCTTAGAGGCCGGGCACCAGGTCCCATTCATCTTTAGACCCCTGTGCCCCTAGCATAGTGCCTGGCATGTAGCAGATGCTCAGTAAGTTAAGGCAGCACACCTGGCAGCAAGAGAGGTCCTGGTTCATGGATGACTCCATCCAGGCCTGCCACATACATAGACAAGGAGTCATGTGTTCCCTCTGGGTCTCAGTTTCCTCATTTGTAAAGAGGGATAACAAACAGTTCTGTACACACACAGCCTCCGAGAGAATTAACGGGGGAAATACACGTGGAAAGCACCAAAGCATCAGAGGAATGTTAGTCATCCTTCCAGTTTCAGCTCAGCTCCCCTCGCCCCCTCCACCCCATGTTGGAACCTTTTCTGCTGGCCACGTTTCCCCTCCCCCAGCACTGAACCCACTCTGCATTCCCTCTATTGTTTTATATTTTTCACATCATTGTGACTACTTGAGTCTAAGTTTGATTCCCCGACCGACCTGAGAGGTCCTGGATCCCAGGATGTGTTTCTGTTCAAAGCCTGATAAAATGGGCACACAGACCTGACCGCTGGGGCCTTCCCACCCCACGGTCCCAGCTCTGATACACACGGCACCCTCCAGCAAGATGTCCCGATGTGCAGAGCCTAGGGGGCCCACCAAGCACGCTGAAAAGGAAGGGAGATAGGAAGGGACGCTGCACACATAACCTGTGCAGGAGTCACACCTCTGAGACCTGCGCCGCCTTTGCAGGTGCGTGAGCTTGTTTGCCTGGCTGCCTCCACAGCACAAGGGCCTCCAGGGCACAGATTGCTGCTTCTTTCCTTACATAAAGCACCGGGCAGTCAGATAAATAATACATGACCTTCTGCTCACACGCAGGTATCAGACGTGCAAACACCTGCTTTGCCCCACAGTGCCCTGGGTGTGGGTGTGTGCGTGTGGGTGTGTGCGTGTGCGTGTGTGGGGGTGTGTAATGTCCGGCCCTGCACAACCCCAGAGGGGATACGGGTTGGGAACAGATACTCACGCCCACCTCTCAACCCCATCTCCTTGCCTTGGCCTGGAGTCAACTAGCACTAGACCCAAGCAGTGTGCCCAGAGAGGAAATGTCTGGGATGGATGCACACACCCTAAACCAGTCTCTGTGGTCCTTTTCCAAGCACATATCCTTGGAGCCCCAGGTTCCTGCCGGTGCCCCTCCAAACTGCTGACCTGTATGCAACGTGTGTACACCTTCATGCACGCATCCCCAGAGGCCTCGCCAGGCTAGCCACCAGCCCAGATCACAGCTACCCGCACAGGACAAGGCTGATTCCCCCACTCACTCGGCTATGCCAGGCGCCAGCACACCCACCGGGCGCACACCATCCCACTTGCAAAGGGCCTGTGCATCCGCTTCCCCTCTCTCCCGGCCACCCCCACGGGCAGGTCCGATTACACTCCAGGCGCGGGCCCCGCCACGCTGGCGAGGAGGGGGCAGCGCACACCCACGGGCGGCCCGCGACCTCGCAAGGTGGGGAGAGAGCGCAGGGCGAGACGGGCGGGGCCGCAGACGCCCCCTCCCTCCCCGCCAGGCCGGCCACCTTCGTCCGCTCCTCGCCCGGGGACCCGCGGCCAACGCGACCCGCGGGGCGCCCCCCGAGCGGGCCTCTCCAGAACCGGGCAGCCCCGTCGCCCCCGGAAGCCCTAGGCCGCCCCCCTCGGGGCCTCCAGCGCAGGGCCGGTGGGTAGGGTACCTCAGGAGCCCATGGCGACGCGTGTGCGGGCGACGCGCGGCAGCCGGACTGTGAGAGCGAGGCAGGCTGACGGCACCGCAGCCCTAGTATCTCGCCGCCGCCAGCTCGTCCCGGGCCCAGCGGAGTGCCGCCGCCGCGCGCCTGCGCACCGAGCGCGCCGCCGGGGAGGGCGGGGCGGCGAACGCTAGGCTGAGATCACCCTCCCGGCCTTAAAGGAGCCGCCGTCCCAAACCCTCGGTGGTGGGAGCGATCCCGGCTCTCCTCCAGCCTATCGTAAACCAGTCAAGAGTCGCCTCCCCAGCCTCCATCTCACCCCCAACCCTGCCCACCAGTGAGCTTCTTGGGGTGCAGGGACAGAGTCTTGGGCTCCAAGCTCTGTCCCTGGCGCTCGCTGGCTGTATGGAGCTCTTTTCCTCCATTTGGGCCTGTTTGAAAATGAAACGATATCTAACGGCTATTTGTCGAGTGAAGGATGCATGTGGAATTGTGGAATGAATGTATACTGAGAGGTGCTGTGTGCAATAACGCAAAATGAAATTGCAAAACAGAGAAAGGTTTTTCTTCCCACTCCACACCTAGCAGCGCTTCCTTCCTGCCCCACCTCGCTCTAGGGTGGCCTAACTAGCAAAATTCTTCAGATATCACTCAAACCGCCTAGCCCATTTCTGTTCGCCAGGTTCACACCCAACTCAGTTTAACTAAAAAACGTAAAATCCAATCAAGTTCTGGCTTTGGTGTGTTCAAGATCCCCAAATGTATTTCTATCCCCAGCCCAGGCTCCTCCCGTGAACTGTGTACTCACCACCTCATACCTGAGGTTCCAATAGAATCTCAAAGTCAACATGCCCACAGCAGAACCATTTCCTCTCAAACGCAGAGACCTGCACTCTCACAGCCTCCCCACAAGAACGGTTAGCAGCTCCATCCTTCCAGCCCCCAGCCCCCAGCCCCAAACTCCCGGAATCGTCCTTGAATCCCTCCTCTCACCCCTTTACCCACTGGAGCCGGAAATTATGTTGGCTGTACCTGCAAAATATATCTAGACTCTGACCTCTTCCACCGCATCTCCACTGCCACCACCCCATCCACTTTCTGTCCAGGATTATTGCAATATTCTTGTTATGGACTAAATGTTTTTATCCCCCCAAAATTCATAGTCTGAAATCCTAACCCCCAATGTGATGGTATTAGGAGCTGGGGCCTTGGGAGGTGATTAGGTCATATGGGTGGAGCCTTCATGAATGGTATTAATGCCCTTAAAAAAGAGACCCCAGAGAACTTTCTAGCCTTCTTTCTGCCATGTGAGAATACAGTAAGAAGTTAGCAGTCTATAACCCAGAAGAGGGCCCTCACCAGAACGTATCACGCTAGCAGGCACCCTGATCTCGGACTTCCAGACTCCAGTACTATGAGAAATAAATGTCTGTTGTTGATAAGCCACCCAATCTACGGTAATTTGTTATAGCAGCCCAAGCTGATGAGGGTTATTGCAACATTTTCCTAACCTGTTTCCCTTTTTCCAGCCCTGCCCCATGTCCCAGTCTACTTCATTGCAGGAGCCAGAGGGAATCTTTTAAAACCTAAGTCAGAACACGGCACTTCTTTGCCCAAAGCCTGCCATTGGCTGTGCATTTCACTCTGAATAAAAGCCAAAGTCCTTACAAATCCCTGCAGAGCTTTGCTTCATCTAACATTCCATCCACCCAGTGGTGTCTGACCTCATCTCCTCCTCTTGCTTCCCTCCGCACTGACCCCTTGCTGTTCCTAGAACAAATGAAGCACGCTTGGCCTCAAATCCTTGGCACTGGCTGTTCCCTCTGCTGGGATTGCTGTTCCCTCAGACACCTGAATGCTCCCTCCTTCACTTTCTTCAAGGGTTTGCTCACGTGTTCCCCACTCCGTAAGGCCTGCCCTAACCACCCTAGTAAACTTGCCAAACCGCTTACATGCAGTCCCAATTCCCTCTTTCCATGCTCTAGTTTTTCCCATATCACTTAATTTCTATCATGACATAGTTTGCCTGTTCTACTGTTTGTCTTCCACCAGTAAAACGTAAGCGCTACAAGGACGAAGATTTTTGTCCTTTTTGTTTCCTGATATAATCCCAGTACTTAGTACAAGGGTTGGTATAGAGAACATGCTTAAAAACTTTCTGTAGCATGAAGAGTTCTCTAGGAAAAGTCCTTCCCAGCCCCCAGGTAGGAAGTTGCTCAGGGCTTTCCAGCACACAAACAAGGCTTATCATCAATTGCATCATCATCCTTTGTTCATGACTTCCCAGCTCTTCCTCCCTACCCATGAACCCCCTCAGGGCAAAGTCCTTGTCTTAATTATCACCATATCTTATGCTTAGCATAGAAACCTGACACGATTTGACACCCAGGCCAAACCACACCCTAATTCAAGTTGTTAGCCCCTGTTCATTAAGGGCACTCTGGGTCTCAATTTACAGAGGCCCCAGGCTGACAGGGGCAGGGGCAGGTGGTGGGTATTTTTAGGCTTGGGTTGCCAGAAAGGGGCTCAAAGACAGAAAGTCACCTGGCCTGAGTGACATGCCAGGTCAGCAGCAGGTGGCACTGTGAGCCCTAGTTGGTTGCTCCCTGGCTTTCCTCATCCTCTCCCCAGGCTGTCTAATTTAGAAGTAAAAATTTACCCCTCTGTCACCACCCCACTCCGTGCAAATGCCCATTCACCCTGGCTCAAAGATGCCGCTCACATCGGCCCCTCTCCCTTCCATGTTGGGGCCACTGTCCTGGTTCAGGTCCCCTTACTTCTGGACAATTATAACAGTTACCCAACCCACTAGTCACCTTTACCCCTGCTCACTGCCTACTGAAGGAGCCTTTCTCCACCTCCAGCAACCAACTACTCTTCCTTCAAAGGCCAAATCCGACA
>NW_021148496.1:0-737 GCF_002837175.3 Physeter macrocephalus
CCACAGGAGAACCTCTGTAGAGACTTTTGTTTCGAGTGCAGAACGTCCGGATTAAGCTCACGAGCTGAATTATTTATCTCGGGAACTGACTCCCATGACAGCCTCCTCCTCCTCACCCCCTATCGCCAGTTCACACACTTCGGTTCCGCTGCCTCATCAATCTACGACGTGCCTCATATCCTGCTGGACGGGCATCAGCTGCCAGGGAATTTGCAGCAAGCGTCGTGCCACACGGTACGCTCCAGAAACAAATACAGGATCACACCATTCCTGGGAACTATTACACTCCCATTCTGACGTCAGCTGACATCAGCCTCGTTGGCTTCAACCTGTGCTCATCCCATGCATCAATGGCAAACAAGGACCATGCAACGCTCCCTCGCATACATGTCTGGTCGTAGAATGACGTATCTTTCACAGGGATGGAATGCGCAGTGCGCCACAGGAGGCGGCGCAGATGAAACTTCCTGCGCTCCTCTGTACGCGCTACAGGCACCAAATGAGATACGCCACGTGACGCGCTGCACTCTAGCCACCAGCAGCAAAATAAAAACCCACACCATTGTGGTACGTACTTCCTTGTCATTGTCACACACCAGTGGCACATCCTATCGTCACCTCCCTTCAGGAGTTGCAGCACCAGCTCCTGCACACACGGCCGACAGGACAACGCTCGGGTAAACGGGTTACATACCTGCACGGTGCGCATGCTCCCCACCATCAAGCTGCACGTGTAA
>NW_021148496.1:7837-8675 GCF_002837175.3 Physeter macrocephalus
ATCTCGCCTGCGAAGGACACATTTGCTACGCTGACTTTTTCAATGATGCTAGGTTTTGACTATTGGCGAAGGCGCTTTAGACGTCTGTCCTGGTCTGTGTGTGTGTCTCTGTGCTTTTTCTGCAGACGACGCTGACCTCGTTACTGGACTCTGCCTGTAACAATCGACGGGTTCGTTCTGCTGGCCGACAATTCCGATGAGGTCTCGCCCACGATTGAGAATGCCGATGAGAATGCGGGGGTGTTCTGTGCACCACCCGTGGATGTCGCTGCTCTGTTCAATATCTCTTCGCTCCACGACGTGGTCCCCTCAGATTTATGTTGTCCTCGCCTCCTCACACGGGGCTCTGATCAGAATCTGAAAACTACCTCCCTAGTCTACAGATGTCTTGAGAACTTCTCAGCACGGCAACGAGGCATTGCCTGAAGTTGGTGCAGCACGTTATACACGCCAGTACCGCGATTCATGCCCACGGAAGATGTTCACCATATGAAGGAACACAATAATGCGCAAGGACGTGTCAGCTGCACCTTCTTAAACCCCAGATCAGTCCGGGATTCTGATCCGGCTTTAGATGAGATTTCGATGATGTTGTTTTACTTTGGAAATACGCTCTGCCTCGTCAGCTTCGATGTAACACACCCCAGAGCTGGTAGACCATGCATTTATACAGTTCTTCGTCTAGGTGTTGGGTCTGTTATTCACACAAACGGGAGCACAGGAATACCGCCAGAGATTTGCACAAGACTTCTCACGGTACCATTTAACTGCTCTTATTCAATCAATGTACAGTCATAGATTACCTCAAACCCACTCATCCTATGTCGTGCCGTGATGA
>NW_021148497.1:0-1128 GCF_002837175.3 Physeter macrocephalus
AGACCTGTTTTCTGTGGGGTGGCGCGTATGCCTTCTCTCTCCGTCGCATGCGCTTCTGCAGAACTATGGGAGCACCTTCCTAAACAACGTTTTACTTCCGTTGTACTCCGTCTTTTCCACCAGAATGCCTCCTAAGGGAAGTATAGAAGTCAGTGGGTCTAACGGAACGAAGTAGCACAATGACACCAAATATATATGCACGTAGACACTGAGCATACTCGTATTACGCAGGACAACAGAATCGTTATGTGTGCAGAACAAAGTAGCAATACACGTCCCGTATTGCTATGTAGGGCCCTACGTCGTATGTCACCGGAGTTTTGCTCAAGTCTGTGACCTCTGTTGGTATATGGTTTTATGTTCGCTCAGAATAAATAAACTTCTTTGAAACATGGCCCCAGCGAAGCACAGCTACCCCCCCTCCGCGCAGAAACACTTAGGCAAGCACCTGCGTATATCTTACGTACAAATGTAAAGAAGTATACCGGTATATGCAGCGCCTTCTCCAAGGATTTGTAATCTGTTGAGTATGCATTTTACGTACGACCCGGCAGTCCTATTAAGCTGTATCAGTCCTTTCACATGTGTTTGAGTATTCGTCTTCGTACATCACGCGTCCGTATATACGTATTTATGCATGTATGATTATACACGCGTGTACTTTATCGCCTTTATGCATACCTTGTGATGCTGAGCGGTTCAAACACACGTATACAGTATATACACTCAAATGCGTTCGCTCTTTGTAAGGTGCGCACAAATCTGCTACTTTTTACGCGTAGCTGAGTGTCTATTCTGCACGCCCACGTACAGAGAGCTAAATATGACGCCCCACTACTGGACAGGCCTGTGTAAAAGCACACAGCTGACAAAGGGTACGTTGCTGAGGAGTGTTAGCATTCTGTTGTACATACGTAGTGACCGCGCAGCGCATATGCTCACGCCTTCTTGTGCATGCAGATATGACGTACATATTTGTGAGCATATGAGCACCTATCTGAGTACAACTGTCTGCGGGTGCCTCTGTGTGAATGCATTACTGAGTAACTACGGATACGTTATTGTATAGGGCTGCTTACATATATGTGCATACGTATATGTACGCACATTATATATATATATATATAT
>NW_021148497.1:8335-8672 GCF_002837175.3 Physeter macrocephalus
GGTGGTGGTGGTGGCAGTGACAGCATCCGCCGACAGGAGTAGCTGCAGCAGCAGCCAACGGCATTTATAGCAGAAGATACAAGCAGCACGCAGCAGCAGCAGCATACAACAGCAGTATCGACAGGACCAGCCGGTACTGCCTCTCGAAGCGTGCACCTCCCGCTGGCAGTGTCTCTGCTGCTGCTCCTGCTGCTTGTTCTCCACACCAACATCAGCAGGTGCAACACATACAACAACAGCAGCAGTAGACAGCAGCAGCAGACAGCAGCAGACACCAGCAGCTGGAGGCAGCAGCAGCAGACACCAGCAGCAGGTAACAGCGGCAGCGGATGCGGGC
>NW_021148498.1:0-280 GCF_002837175.3 Physeter macrocephalus
ATTCTGGTAAATATCTCTACGTATGGAGGTATGGAGAGAGTTTCATACGGAGGTCCACCCAGCTGCTTTTGAATGTGATAAATAGTACGTCTCCGTGTGAAAAAAACGTGTAAGGATTCTAAGACATATATCTACACATGGGGGTACGCTTCCACGTGGGTAGAGGGAGAGGATAAAAGGGAACGGGTGTGTATGGACAGTGCAGCGTCGGTGTGTGCTCATCCCGTTCTGCTGCCGCTGTTGTTGCAGGCATGAAGCGAAACTTGCGGTGCCGGTGGTA
>NW_021148498.1:2534-4948 GCF_002837175.3 Physeter macrocephalus
GAGATTCTGTTGCTTTCTGGAAGAAGTACAACACCATGTTCCACCTGTGACCGTATTACAAACGTGCGACGTCCTTTTAGTTTCCAGTTTTCCAGTCTTCGTTGGACACTTCACCAAAGTGTCCAGCAATCAACGAAGGAGATCACGAGTTTCTGACGCGAGCCGCCTTGCTCGTGAACAACTCTGCCTTGCTGAAGCGGGAAATCAATCATGTAGCTGAAGTTTCAAGCGTAAAGCGACGTCCGCCATTTTCTGGTGTAGACGCGTCAAGCCGACATCTTACAACACTTTTGCCAGTAAAGCGGTTTTTTTAGTCTCAGTTCTGGAGATGCCTCAAGAAGTCATTGTTGTGCATGTGACTCTCTGTTATCGCTACTTGTGTAGTGTACACCGCAGCTTACTGAGAAAACTTATCTTAGTGTTCAGCTGCGCAGTGCTCTGCTCACAGGTCCTTATCTTAGCCCTTAATGTTTGTTGTGTTGACTGCTTTTACTTTATCAAGGGACATGCACTTCTAATCCATTGCACTTTCCAGTAGTCCGGGTGCACTCCCCTTTCCGGGCAGAAGTGGCAACCGGAGGCATGGGTGCGGTGGTACAGCGCTGAGTATTGTTGTTAGCGGGTTGTGTATTAAGAGCTGAAAGGTTAGAACTGCAACGGAGAATTGTCCTTGCACCCGGTTTACATGCTCTGGACAGCTTGAATAAGCTTCTAGCACAGGTGATCTAGCTACGTACTTCGACACGTTCGCCGCCCCGCAAGTGTGTGCGACACGCGTAGATGTACACACTCGGTTTCGTCATGTTTACCCCCGTGAATCTGCGTGAAATTGAGCTGTTTCAAGATGCGATTGTCTTTACGTGAAGAGCCACGCATGGTGCTCCCGCAGGTACATACCTCTCCGTCAACTACTCTCTTTACTTTTGCATCTGTATGTTAGTCACCGTCAAGTAGCCTCTACGCATATTCTCAGCTGTCTGTATACTCGTATGAACTTAAGCGGGACGCGTGTGTAGCGTCATGAAGAATTTCTCATTCGGGCGTCCCGATGTACCTTTCAAAAATCTTCGGCCGGGGTACTGGAAGTGAAAATACGGCTTTCGCTGTCCAGGAGAGTCGGGACTTGCAGTGGGTGCGTACAACAAGAAACCGGCAGGTACATATAGGTCCACAGTTGTACAGGCCGGAACCAGAGGGTACTTGTACAGGTGATTTGTCGTCACCAAGGTTATTGATGTAGAATTCAAATGCATAGAGAGATTAACTTTTGAAGTAATTAGATCTTCACGAATATATGCAGACTATGAACCAGACAACAAATTCAAAGTAGCATCTTTTTGGTGAATACGCATTTAGCGCGAGGAGGCCTCATTGCTCAAAATTTATCAAAAGATGATACGGGGGCAGCCACAGGGCAGTGAAATGTTAGGTAAGAAGCAAACGGCTGGCATTTGGAAAAGGAGTGCATACCACGGTGTGCGCATCTTCGTGAGGTTTGTTTTAATCCGTTACCATAACCTGTTGCAGAGCTTACATACGTAATAATCCTCAGTATAAACGCGTACACGTATACTTCTGTACATATACATGTGTATTTGCATGTCCATACATGCGTACAAGCATACGTATATGCGTACCTATTCTGTACGCACATATGGATGTAGGCGTATACGTAGTATACATGTGTATATGTGTGAACGTGCGTATATCAGTGCGACACTCTGATGCGTTGGATGACGGGCGAGCACAGAAAAACACTTGCTGAGTCCTTGTTCAATTTTTTCGAGGAAAATAATACGTATGGCGTCTACTTTCACACCAACTGAAGAATATGCAACCGGCTCACCCGCTGGAATACCGACGCGAAGCGAAGTGATTTCTATTGTTACCAGTTGACTTAGGACAAACGATTCAGCAAAAGTACCGTTGCAGGCATTGTTCACTGACCAAGGTTGTCGGTTGCTGGTAGTCCTTTGCGACTGGAGGACTTTGGACAGCTCGATATGCCCTTACAGTACATATATATATATATATATATATATCCAAAAGTGTTCCTGCGTACCGTTGTTGTGAATCATCAGAGGTGACTACAGTGATACTGCGGTGAAAGCCAAACATGGCTGAATTCTCACAAATGATTTTACTGCAGCGCGTCACACGAAGTACCACACGAACGACGACCTTACTCTTTGTCGGTAACGATCCACAGAATACTTCACTCAGGTATACATTAGAGTATACGTCAAGGGAAAGTCAGTTTCTGAAGACGATGACCACACAAATCCTGTCCGTTGACATTTTCGGGTGCAGGACATCAACTGTAAGTAATAGTCGCTTGCAAGTTAATTGATGCCACTTGTCACTTCTATTGAGGAGCTAATCCAAAGCTAAAATTTATCTTCTTGAGAGGATGG
>NW_021148498.1:5185-6048 GCF_002837175.3 Physeter macrocephalus
CTACGCAAAAATGTCTGCACTTCATCGACTCCCACTAACTAGTTTTTGTTTTTAATAGGGCATAGTGAGATTCGACTGGTTGAATTTAGGACGCAAAGAAAAAACGCATCTTTACTTCCGTATGTAAATGTCGAGGAGTGTTCGCATACATCTGCAGGGAACAATCCTTGTTAGTCTTTGCATTCTCAAGTCACAGAATCCACGAGATGCCGTTAAAACGTTATCGTCGCCGGTTTTTTTCCGACACGAATGTGTTGCACATGAGTGAAAGCACCGGTAACCTGACATGTTGTGAGGCATGTCTACCCGAGTTCCTATTCGTGTTTTACGCAGGGGAAGTGTACTCGTATTGTTCTTCAACACCCATCAGAGGACACCCGCAGGGATGTGTCCTCTGTATTTCCAGCAACGCCTGCACCTACCTCAGGTGAAATCCGAAGCATCAGACTAGTTAAACAAAGAGTTTGTTTCGCCTAGTGCAACAAGCAGATGCGCCTTCGTGGCGGGAAATGTAACTGCGGTGAATGGAGTATTCTGCGTGCCAAAACTTTGTGTTATTGCGTAGGCGTGCGTACCTCGAGGCTGCTTGCATTCATATGTATAAATATATATCATAGCTACATATACACATGGAAATATGTGTTCAATGCACAGGAAGAAGGTTCGGGGAATTATAGCTATTAAAGGGTAAGACGGTCCTCCAGTGACCACGTGGAGACGTGCCTATGACAGCGTATAGGCACCAACCTTCAGGCATGCATACATACTTAGCCATTCGCCACTGTTTGTTACTTCCACAAAGCTCCCCCATTATACTGTTTCTGAAGACGGGTGGACATCACCGATGCTGGCAAAACTACAAC
>NW_021148498.1:7720-8106 GCF_002837175.3 Physeter macrocephalus
AGTCCCTGACACGAGCCTTCGTCTGCTTTTGTCGCATCTGCCATATAAATTTGTTCGTGAAAGTGTTTTTCTTCGGCGTCATACATGTCCCGCTTGTTTCCTACTTGTTGTGTAAGCGCATCTGCTCTCACCTACTCAAGGTGAATGGAAGGTGGAAACGTCCGTAAAGAGGTACGTGGTTCTCTGTGTGTATAAAGTTGAATCTCAGTAGCGTTATAGTCTTGAACGTAGTGTCCGTGAACATTGTACGTATCCCACCAGTTCTCCAGTGCAGTCGTACAGGAACACCTTCGTTTTGTATCAGTCTTCTTCAGTCGGTTCTGCCTGTCTATTATCTTGTGTGGGACAAGCCTATCAATTTTCTCAACTGCCCCTTCGTTCGGCGC
>NW_021148498.1:8513-8668 GCF_002837175.3 Physeter macrocephalus
CTGCCACGTTGACCTGCATGCGTTACGAGGGGCCACCCAGTCTTTTCCTGTTCCCATTGTGTTTGCGGGCTTCTGCGTACCAATTGCTTCAAATCTTCGTTACAATGTGTAATCTTGTGTTTCTCTCTGTCTGTGCGTCGTGCTACTCTCTCCTG
>NW_021148499.1:0-349 GCF_002837175.3 Physeter macrocephalus
AGTAGCAACCCACTCAAACATGCATGACCTCATATAAATGTGACAAGTTCAAGGCAAGAAAAGGAACCACAGGTTAATCAGGGAAACACCCTTAATGCAGAGGTTGGAAATCTCAAAGGGGAAAAGACACACTGCAGGCAAAGAGCACATAGGGGTTTCCCCATACACGTGACCCTGACGCATGCAGATGTGGTGAGACCCATACAGTCCCCGCACCCTATAGCTGGGGTCGCACATCCACACTCACCACGGTGACCCACCTCCCCAGATCCTGAACCTAAAGTCACACGTTCTCTCTCAACAGGTGACCCCTCCTACCCAGACCCCTCCACCTGGGTCACATGTCCAC
>NW_021148499.1:1893-2873 GCF_002837175.3 Physeter macrocephalus
TGTGTGTGTGTGTGTGTGTGTGTGTGTCCGTGTGCATGTGTGTGTAGAGGGGGCTGTGGCTGACGGCTCCAATGGCTCCCGTCCCGAGCACCGCGCTGTCTTCGAGGGGAGACACAGGGAGAGGTAGGGGTACAGAAGCCGTTGGAGCGGAGAACCCACTGCGTAAACGCTTACACACTGGCACGCCCCACCCGGGGACCCGAGAGCCCATCATGGGCCGAATGTCACCCCTTAGCCCCCACCCCAGAGGGCAGGGCGCCTGCTCTTTCAACAGCACAGGGTCTCCCATGAAATAGATGCAGTGGGGACTGTCACCCCCCCCACTCCTGTAGCTGAGTTTGGGGAGAATGAACCCCCTTGACTGGGCAATGGGACCCTGCTACGAAAGATGTGGCGCCCCATCCAAGTCGGGGCCTGGCTGAGAGATGGGAACACAGGAGCCACGTGCGGGCCTGGAGACCAGGCCAACAGGAGGGGCACCCCCAGCCCTGGCCGGGCTCCCCACCGGTGACATTGTAGCTGAGAGGGGCCCAGCGGCAGGTGACTGAATGTAATGGGGTCCTAAGGTGGACCCTGAATGCGGCTTAAAGAACGTGTGAAGGATGTTACTGAGACAGTGAGTGTCATTGGAAGACAGACCCTGTGTCAGGACATCCTTCTCCATCCATTTCAATCCCTGAGATCTCTGAACTTTACGTGGCTATGCAGGATTGTTAGAGCAGGTGCGTGCGGACATATCTGGGGCACAATTCAGTCTGCAACCAACTTGCAAGGGGCTCCAGAAAACACACACGTGTGCGCACAGGTAGACACAGCACACACACAAACATACGCACGTGCACAGCACAAATATATTCACACACTAGCATATGAACACACATGCACGCATATGCCCATGCACACACTAACGTGTGCAAGTGCACGTACCTATGCACATGCACAGCATATGGATGCAAACAGGCGCATGCACACAGGTAGCA
>NW_021148499.1:3384-6824 GCF_002837175.3 Physeter macrocephalus
CTTTTTAAAAACGAACAGGAAACAGTGTATGAATACCACTAGATGCACTACTTCACTAATCACCGAGGGATTAAAACCATAAGAAAAATACTGTGCATACACCTACCAGAATGCAGACATGAAAGGCATAGTATCAAATATCAGCAGGCTGTGGGGCAATGGAAAGCCTGGTACGTAGTGGGGGGATGCTACCACTTCTGCAACAATCGGGCCTCAGAGAGCGAAGTCCGTGCACACAGACCCGCAGGGCTCCTCCCAGCTGAACACAAACCCACCGGCCTGCACCAGGACACACGGACATGGACTCCGCAGCCACAGGGGCCAAACCTGAAAGAACCTGAAGGCCATCACAAGCAGATGCAGAAATGAACCATGCACGCTCCTATGAAGGAATATTCCACAGCAATGGAGTACATTTTGCTTGAAGTTCGTAAAACTATAAAAATTATTTTTTAAAAAAACTCTATTCACAAGATGAAAGAATCCCATGGACACAATGCTGAGCCACCAAGAGCAATAAAGCAGCATGCACGGTACACGCACTGACCGACTTGGAACTAGGCAAAGCTGGGCTGCGTTGTGCAGAGATGCGTCCTTGGGCGTAAACTCTGAGGACAAGTCACTGACACAAAATCAGGAGAACAGCTACCTCACGGTGGGGAGGAGGCTGTGACGAGGGAAGGGCACTCCTGGGTGTCCACTCATGATGTTCTGTTTCTTGATCTTTATGGTTATTCTTTACATGTATATAACCTAATCCTTAATATGTAGTTACAGTTTATCATTTTTGTTTAGTAAAAAGGGAGTCTCCCCAACAAAGTAGAAGGAGACCTGCTTCTCCCAGGGAAGAAAAGCAATAGTTTCTACCAGTGAAATCTCGATACCATGGCTGCTTCAATCATCAAGCCTGACAGCAACTCCCGTGAGAGGGGCACCGGGGCCACGACACTCAGAAGGATGCTCGGGGGCCTCAGTCCTGGGTCACTGCCTCTGAGGAGTCCACGGCACCTGGTCAAAGTTCTCAGTCATTCTGTGCACGACGCTTTTGCCTTGGTTGCTCTGGCACAGCTCGGCCGGCACCATCGCTGGGAGAGAAAGAAGAAACGTGCAGAAGAGGGAACCGGGCCCCAAGATGAGCCACCTCCTTCTACGGAGACGATGCCACAGTCCCTAAGAGAAGACAGCAAGACCACGGAATCCAGCCTCTCTGCCTGAGGCCTGGCCACACTAGCGCCCCATGCTTCTGATGCCACAGGGAGAATTACTCAGGGTGCCCTCAGACCACCTGGTTGGACACACGGGGCTTTCACACACACAGGCCCTGTCTGACCCCGCACCTCTCCTGTCACATTCTGGAGGTGGGCCTGGAAGCCTCCAGGTTTTCACTATTTGATAAACAGCATTATTGAGATTGAATTTCTTTACCACACAGTTAGTTAACCCACTTTAAGTATTAAGCTCCGTGGTGTTTTGCATTTTCACAGGGTTGTGCAGCCACCAGCACAATGCACTTGACAACATTTCCATCATCTCCCCAGAAGCCCACTCTTTAGAGGTCACCCTTCATTTCCCACAGCCCTGGAATCTCCAGCCCATTTTCTGTCTCTGTGGGCTTGCCTGTTTTGGATGTCTCATGTAAGTGGAATCCACTAATTGTCTTTTTCTCTCTGGCATCTCTCACTGAGCATCATTTTTTCAAGGATCATCCACATCATAGCCTGTGTCAGTGCTTTACTCCTTTTCCATGGCTGAGTCACCCTTACCCTCTCTGTTCTCAACTCTATAATTAATTGCGTCTCCCTGCCTGCACTGCACAGGGCTGATGACGTTCTCATCTTCCATCAATCTTGGGCGGTAAGTTGAACTTTAAACCAACACCAAGGGGTCCTGTGCAGAGGCTGAGAGCCCAGCCGCACAGGGTGCACAGTTGCCCTGTGTGACCAGAGCCCAGGAGGAAGGGTGAGATGGGCCTGCCTGTTTACAGGACCAGCGTCCTACGGTCTCATGGGAAATCAACTCTCTCTTCAGTGTCTCGTGAGAGCTGCTCCACACCGTGCCAAGCGGGCAAGACACACTGGTCAGGGACCAAGGTGCTGCCTTCAGTTCAGGCCCACTCATACTAACTGTCTAGTTGGAAAGTGCTGAGTCTCCAGGGGAGGGTCCTTCCTGCTTCTTCCAGCTTCTTGGGGCTCCAGGCATCCCTGGGCTTATGGCTGCACCCCTCCCATGTCTGCCTTCATCTTCATGTGGCTTCCCCTCTGTGTCTGTGTCTCCACTCATCATATAAGCACGCAGTTACACAGGATTGGGACCACCGTAAGGCCCCTGTCTCACCTAGTTACACGACCAGGCCCTACTTCCAAATGAGGTCATGTCCTGAGCCCCTGACGTCAGGACATGGATGTCTCTTTCCCTGGGGGGTACACAATCCCCCTTCAGTCTGAGATAACTGTAATGTAGCCCAGGAAACAAGCAAGACCCTTAGCTCAGCCAGCCCCTCGAAGAGGTCTGAGCCCTCCTGGTCTCTTAGAAACTGACTGGGCAGGAGAGTGCAGCTCAGTACCCGAGTGTGAAGGACACCGGGAAGCAACTGTGTGAGGCTCCCCTTTGCAGTGACAGCAGTGGATCAGCTGATGAGGCCCAGCAGGGCAACCCCGAGCTCTTAAGAGAGCTCAACCCACGTGGACTGGGGGCAACAGGCAGCAGGGAGTGGGTGTGTGAGGAAGTGTATGTGACGGGCCTGCAGTGAGCAGGTGAGCACAGCTGTGTGTGTCCCATCAGGCACACGTGATGGGCCAGCAGTGAGCACACATGGCTGAGATCAGGTGCGGTACACACTCACGTGATCAGGTTCACGTGGCGTCTTAGCGGGCAGGGCACCTCAGGGCTGCAGTGCTGCCACGGGCTCGAGCCCCTGACCCTGCCTGGTGTGGAACTGCCTGGTGGAGGTGGGGGTCCTCCACCACGTGCCCAGCACCTCCCACGTCCACAACTGCACAGTGGCTTCACCTGCGCAGAGTACTTCCCCTGAGCAAGTACTTCTTGAAGAGGGTCACCTCCGTGGTGACGGTGACCTTCCTCTTCTGCTGCTTCAGCGAGGGCACCCCTGCCAGTGCCTGCTTTCACCAAGGCGTCCGGGCCGCAGAGGGCTGGTCCCTGCACCTGAGACCAAAGAGAAGGGCTTGAGGGGCTGCGCTTTCTCCCACCAGGAGCCTCATATCCAGGGGGTCCAGCAGGGGCATGTCAGACACACAGGACTGGACATTCTGGTTCAACTTCGCCCTACACGGTGGGCTAAAGGACATGCACGTGGGACCTCAGACCATGTAGGGCAAGGCGAGTGTCGAGGACCATCTCACCATGTCGATTGGCCCGTTCAGTTTGCTCTTCTGTGAAATGCTGTTCATGACTGGCTTTTCTCTACGTGAAAGCTGTAAAGA
>NW_021148499.1:8323-8665 GCF_002837175.3 Physeter macrocephalus
GTGGAAACCACCCAAATGACCATCAACTGGTAAATAGAGAACAGATACACACAATGTGGTCCATACACACAATGTGGTCCAATATACACAGTAGAATATTACTCAGTCATGAAAAGGAGTGAAGCACTGACACTTGTTACAATGTTGACAAACCTCGAGGACACAATGCTCAGTGAGAGAAGACAGACACAGAAGGACACTGTCTTAGTCTGCTTGGGCTGCCATAAGAAACTTCCAGGCTGGGGTATTCAACAACAGAAATGTATTTCCTACAGTTCTGGAGGACAGAAATCAGAGATCAGGGTGCCAGTATGGTCAGTTTCTGGTGAGGCTCTCTTCTTG
>NW_021148501.1:0-543 GCF_002837175.3 Physeter macrocephalus
TTCTATAGGAAAGATGGATTTAAGGACATATATGATCCTGAGTATAAATGTATGGGTACAAGCAAAAATTCCAGACAGTATTTCAGACATTTAAGGCAGTGGAATAGGTGAGACCCAAGTCAAGTTTCTATCAAACAGTCAAGGGGACCCAGGTAGTATCTGGGTTACAGATGGGACAAGCAGAAAATTTCATTACTGTAAATATATGAAACATGAAAGGATGGAGTTGGAAAAGAGGATGGCAGGCTAGGGCTGAGGGACCTGGAAGGCCCAGCAGGGGCGGAAGGGTCTGCTGGACTGGTGGGTGGGGGAGGGGCTGTGGACACACCCTCTCCATGTTGTCCCCTCCCCCACACTCAGAAACCCTTTGTGACTCTTCAGTGCTCTGTGAGGCAGGCCTGGGACTGCGCCCGCACTCTCTCTCGGTGCTCAGTATCTTCAGGCAGCCTTGCGATTCAGACAATGGAATTCAGAAAATGGAATGCTCTCTCATTTTTGAATAGCATTACTGACCCATGTCTGAGCTTTGGCTCAACATTATTG
>NW_021148501.1:1834-2842 GCF_002837175.3 Physeter macrocephalus
GGGAGAATACATATGAAAGCCCTTTGTGAATGATAAAGCAACATATATTTGAGCTTTGTGATTATTATCATTGACCATGTGATCTGACCCTATTTCCTAGTTCTTGGGGCTCTCCAAGTCCAATCCACCAGGGGTACCACTAAAGGACATTCTACTAAGCCTCCTATAAGGTCTCCTTGTTTCTACCTTCATCACTCTCCTGGTTTCCCAGGTTGGAGAGCTTGCCAGAGCGAAGTAGAGGAGGCAAGGAAGGTGCTTTCTCTTCTGCAAAGGTGACTGAACATTACTTTCTTTCCTGTATTCTGCTTTTTAGTGGAGTCTTTGAATTTCTAGGGCCTCAGTGAAGCCTGGGATTGACATGGGAGGGAAAATCCTCAGATTCAGAATGTAAAGGCCTTGGGGAGGGGGATAAAAGATTTATTGTGAGTTTAAGGAAGTAAAAGAATGTGAATGAAAGGATAGTATACATTGGGCAGCCATACTTTTGCCAGACCTGCCAGGGTCTCATGCTTCCTGTGTTCCCGTTGGCTTTCACAGCTCCTGTGACTGACTCATCGTTTGCTCTGTCCCCTGCCTTCTCAACAGTCCCTTCAAGAGACCTAACACCAGCCTCTCTGCCTGAGCCTTCCCCACTGCCCCCCTCCGCTCTCTCCCGTAACCCAATGACCCCTTAGTTGACATTTTTACACCCTCCCCATTGGGTCATTCTCTGGCACCAGAGCCTTTTCCTTCCTTGGATTCCGAATTCCCAGTGGACTCTTCCCCACCCCAACCCCTTGCCTTTCCCCCTCTCCTACCACATGACACACAGACAGCAGATCCTGTTCTCCCACGAGAGGCCACTTTGTCTCCGGATACCATTTTCTCTCTTGACCCCACCCTTTCCCAAGATATCAACCCCTTATCAGATTTGTCCCAGGCAGTGAATCACCCCGATTCTTTTGCTTGTCATCATGCACCACCAACTCTGTCTGTTTCACCACAGCCAGACTGCAGTTTATCTGTCAC
>NW_021148501.1:7968-8665 GCF_002837175.3 Physeter macrocephalus
TATTTTCTCACAGTCAGATTTATATACCCTAAGTGATTACATCATCAGGTGCTTAGCTAAAACCTCAGAAGATATTCATAATAGATTGTACCTAATATTTCAGTATGTACTTAAAATAATTCTAAAGGTTCTCGAAACATCATTGTTTTTTCTTAGAATAGATTCAGTCGATACTAACAACAAAGCCAAGCTAATATATAACAAGCCATTAAAAGAAACTATAAAAGAAAGTTTCCTAAACTTTCCTATGTGTCCCAGAGGTCCGCATGGACAGGTTTTAACAATGTATCCCCTAAATCATCTACAATATAGTTCACAATTTATCACTGTGTTCTTCTGGGCAAGAAGCTTTGTCTGAATGGACGAGTCAACAATTCCAATGTTGGCAGTTGACTCTGTATGATTATGGGTATTGTTGGTTCTGGTATAAGGATAAATTAATCATTTATTACTCCCATGTAGGGCCACTGTTTTTTTGTTATAGGTGTTTTCCATAGAAACAACCCTACATTTCCAGGTTGTTTGTTTTTTCTCCCACCAGCCAGGGGCTGTTGTTAAAAAGTCCCAATTCGGGCTTCCCTGGTGGCGCAGTGGTTGAGAGTCCACCTGCCGATGCAGGGGACGCGGGTTCGTGCCCCGGTCCGGACTCCCAGGGTAAAATACAGCTGAGAGTAAGCAAAAGATGTCTTAAAGTGAG
>NW_021148502.1:0-435 GCF_002837175.3 Physeter macrocephalus
CTACTGCGGCGTGTTTCCCTCTTAGAGGATTATTACCACTGCTGCTGCTGTGTCTACAGTACTGCTTTTTATTCTTGTTACTGGGATGTTATTCGTATTAAGGGAAATACCGCTAGTTTACAGCAATTACTACTCATACCACTACTGCGTCCCCTCCCTTTTCAACATAGCTGGTATTACTGCGAGTGTTACTGACACATGTGATCGTGTTGGTGATTTGCCTCCCAAGTACGACTGCTGTATCTACTCCTGCTACTTGCAGCTCTATCATACAACGAAAACCACTACTCCACTTACACGTGCTGACTACTGCTGTGTATTACAGCAACTGCTGATCGTGCGCTACCGCTGATACTACTACTGCTGCTGCTATTGCTTACATTTGTCTTTTCGCTATTTCTCTCTATATGGACGATGCGAAATTCACGTACGCAC
>NW_021148502.1:8134-8664 GCF_002837175.3 Physeter macrocephalus
TATATTTGTGCATAGGTGGTCCCGTATAGAATGTATGCACACTTTTTTACATAACATCTTTCGCACAAATACACACGGGGAAGGAGCTCCCGCTGCTGCTCTGTTTCGTCTCTGCCTGCTCCTGCGTACGGCTCACCACTTCTCTACCCATCTCTGCGTGGGAGAGTGGGATGACGCGCCTCCATCGCAAGGACACAGTAAGAGAGATGCGTTCGAATACGAGTTTGAATGCTTTTCATGAATACTTGAGCGCTTGGATGCATGCGTAGATCTATGCGTATGCCTCCCTCTGAAGAAAATAAGAGAGAAACACTCCTACAATATGCGTGATGTGCAGACACGTATCCGTACGTGTTTGCGGCAACTTCGTTGACGAGAAGCACACATGCATGAAGATGTATGTGTTATTGTTTATTGGTATGAAAGCGTAAGCACAGGCGTAAACACACATGTGTGCTCAATACACACACATGTGCGGGCACGCCGAGTTGTAGACCCACTGTAGAGGCATCTACATACAGGTCCGCCCT
>NW_021148503.1:0-126 GCF_002837175.3 Physeter macrocephalus
CAACGAGGCATTGCCTGCAGTTGACGCAGCAGGCCATACACGCCAGTACGGCGATTCATGCCCACCGAAGCTGCTCACAACCAGCTGACAGAACATAGTGATGCGCACGCACGTGTCAACAGCATC
>NW_021148503.1:7988-8663 GCF_002837175.3 Physeter macrocephalus
CACCTCTGCCTAAGGGAGGCAAAGACGCATGCGGAAGTATTCCTCTGGAGCATAATTGCTTTCTGCAGAACTAGTATTGCGGAGCGCATATTGCAGAAGAGACCTTGGACCACCTAGTAGGCTCTGCCTTCAATACACGTGTTTGAGGCGAAGCGTGTGCCTCTGTCACCAGGACCTCCACTGCTCCTTGTGCTATTGCGACGACGTCCCCCTACATCACTCGTTTGCATGTGGCCCGCCTCCTGTTCACGTTCGATCTTCCTGGACACATGAATACTGCCAAGAACAGCGCCTTCAGTTTTTCTCGTCACGACTGCGAATACTTGTGTTGTCCTCACATGCCAAAATAGTCACCTCAAGCAGTGAAGGCGACGAAGATTACCACGTCACCCACCATATGATCTTTGTGTGTACATGCAGATTACTTGCGCTTACATCTACATAGCTGCTTTACATTTACATGCATCAAACGTTACGTGGCAGCAGCCGGCGAACGATAACCTTATGCATGGTACATACTACATCGCTGCTTGGTCGCCTTTCTTATCGTTTCCTCGCGCTCGTTCCCGACGTGTCGCAGAAACCGTACCCACAGGGCCGTAATCAAACACGGCTCCGTTAAAAGTATGTCCAATTTGTTTGCGATACACACTGTTCATCACCGCAATCAGATAC
>NW_021148505.1:0-698 GCF_002837175.3 Physeter macrocephalus
GCTGCTAGAGGTTAGTGCGCTGTCTTACAGCGAGGCCCAGCCTCTGCATAGTATTGCCTCTGTACACGTGTTTGCGGAACCCCTCGATACTGTGTGACTGTCAAAATCGTGTGCAGCGACATCATCGATGTCTTGATAACCGTTGTCTGTGTTCCCGATGCACAAGTGAAGACATATTCTTGAATGCAGCGGAGGCTGTACGCCCCCGTTTTCTCCGCACTGTCATTTCCTGTCCACCAAGTGCGCAAATGTTCTCTGAATTCGCGTACACCAGTACTACTCTCGGCGCCTCATGCAACATAATGGTGCTGCTGCTCTTCAACATTTGCCATTCCCCGTCACCGCGGATATAAGGATGAGCCGCTTAGTCTACGCCGCTCTTCACTGTATACCACTGTCCGCGGCGTTCGTGAAGGCAAGGCGGTGGCATTTGTGTCTCCTTCAGCAAGAGGGCAACGCCGTCTAACAATTCAGGTCGGCCCGTGCTTCACTGCAGTCCTGCTGCATTCCGCAAGGCCATAGAGCACATCAATTATGGGGAAAATGCCTCCATCCCGCGGCGCTCCCCTATCTCACATTAATTTCCTGGTGCACACCGTTTTGCACGCTCTCTCGACCGAGGTGCCGCCCCTGAGGGGTACACCATCTTTACTCGTATCTCCTCATGCGCCATAAAGGTCGCAACAATTCGACCCGTC
>NW_021148505.1:2160-6354 GCF_002837175.3 Physeter macrocephalus
TGGCGCTGCCTCTCCTGCTCTCAAAAACGATGGACTTCCACTTCCACTATTGCCACACGACACCTCATGCACCCTAACCTCAACCATCTCACAACTACATAACTCCACATCGATGCCTTTGTAAGGACGAATCGCCTAGCCCGCGCCGCGCACATTGCTGCGTTTCACATCCTACTTTGCATGGCATTTATCTGGTCAGTGAAGCGACCTCTATATCTCCGTCGGCACTGGCGGAAGGCCTTCGACTATTCGAACAGAACCGTGTTCCACCAGAATCCTGCTACGCCTTGGGAAGTCACAGAGCACGTCGGCAGTGGTAAAATGTTTTCATTCACAGCCCACCACCGAATATCATGCGCCATTCCCCTAGCTCGTATGGGATCTCACTGCACAACGTTCCGCAGGCTCCTCCCCCACAATCCAGAGACACGGCCACACATCTCCCACAATCATCTTTACTGGCATCTGCTTATGCGCCATAGAGATCAACTCAGTCCCATCATCCAAACCGCCTTCGTCGCAGCTCTTCTGGGACATCCGCGTGGTACATGAAACAGATATCGTACGTGAACGTGTCTATCGTCTCCATCCATTGCTACCACTGCATCAGTGAGCGCGTTCCGTGTCTTCGTTCACTGTCATATACAACGGGGTACTACACTCACCGCTTGCCTCCGCCTGGCGTCACCAATGGGCCACACCGACACACTGAGCTCGAATGCATCACCCGGTCACTTATGCTCCTTGTTGCTCCGTGACAAACGGGCAAAGCTGCAACAGGCCAGCAGTGAACATCCATCTAGCACAGGCCGGTAGTGACCGCAGCACCTCAAGAGTGTCTCCCTCATCCTCCCCCCACCCTGCTGTGCTAGAATGCCACGCAAGCCGCCCTCGACGGCGCGACACTTTGCCCGGACACGGATCACCGTGGCACCCATGTATTTCTTGACCATGTGTTAGGAGGTTATGTTGTTGTCATTCACAACCTAGGAACTAGGATGTGTGTGAATATGGCAAGGCATCCTCGATGAGCCGCCTGACGATCCTCGCCGTGCACATGCTGTTAAAATGTCCTGCTTCCATAGATTGTCACTGTCGTCATTGACTTGCTCTGAACATGGCCATGTCAGATTTGTTATATCGTGTCAACCGAGTGGAAGCCCCAGTGATGTGCACCAAGAGAACACTGGGTTATGAGAGTTCCCTGTGTGCTACAGTCGCTGTGAGCTCTCGTGTCTGCTTAGTTGAAGCTGCCCGTGAGTAGAAGCTGGGTCAATGGGGGAGAAGGCTGGCGTCAGACCTCAGGGTGCATATTGTGTGTCAATACAACATCAAGAATGCGCCCTCTCCAGGTACTAATCCGGGCCACGGGGACACAAACAGTGGTTCGTTGTCATGCTCAAATACCTACTCCAGCGGGTAAGCGTAGCGCACTGTGGTGAGGTCAGCGCCGAACCAGAGAGAAGGACAGAAGTGTGTACCTGGCCCCTTGGAACTCCTTGCGCAACAATAGAACCTCGTCCGCTCCGCAGCCTGCGTCACCTCGGTCTACACACTGAGCTGTATTTTAATCTCTATGTGGCTGTTCCCCCTGACGGAATCGAGGGAACCACCGCCGCCGTCAGCTCTTCCATCGGTTTCGTATTCGGTAGTAATATGTTTACGTCTAGAAATATGTTGTTGCCGCCCTCGTTTGTATTAATACGTGCCACCGGTCGGAGCGCAGGTCTGTGTTCCCGTTCCCTACTCACCCGCACAACGTATGTACGAACACGTAGCCCGACGCGAAATAGAGATTGTGCTTCGTCTGGCATGGAGTTCGCCACGTGCGTACCAGACGTGCTGTTTGTCTTAATGTCTACCATTTCACCCCGGTGTCAGAAAGCCCAGGCCCTGAAGAGCTACTCTGCGCGTCGCGGACGTGTGGCGCCTCCTTCGGCGCCACTGCGATGCACCACGAAGAGGGCCCATTTTGCTCTCAACCCCGAACTCCCCAAAATAGTGAACTCCTGTAGGGACATTTCGCCGGTGTCTTGCTAGACTTCTTCCTTGTACTGAACGCAAGATAAAACTACACTGCTGTGTGCAACGGAAGCATCACACATTCGCTTTCTTTGCGACTGGATTTGCATGTTCATTTCTTGAATATTCCAAACGTCAGCCCACATTTTCGCAAATCTCCCCCAACGTTCAAACCCGTGGTAGCCGCTAAAGATAGCAAAAATTCCTCGATTCCGGAACTGTGAGGGTGAACTGCGTAGTTTACGCGGCTCTCCTCATTCAGCTCTGCATACTACTGTCCACGATCGACGACGTCTGTCAGTGGAGTGCGGCTCCGTCCACATCTCTATCTGCACCCGTCGAAAGCCTTCCAACATTTCGAATAGTATATTGCTCCCAGCATGATCGTCTTATATCGCAGTCTCCCGCCGACCAAGACATATCCTCCTGCACCCTTTTCCGCCCAGTGCGACAATCTTACCTTGCCACAACGTCTTTCCTCGCACCTGGTTGTGAACAAGAACGTCATAACAACACACCCCTTCAGCTCAACTGCGTCCAAATTCCTCCGGCACATCCCATCAAAATAGGAAACACATGTCGCACGTGCGCGTGTCCGTCGTCAACGTATTGCTACCGCCGCAGAATCAAAGCTGTACTGTATACTAGTTCGCTATAATGCAAAACGCTAAAACCACCCCTAACTCCCTCCTCCTTACCGCCACCAGTGGGCCGCACCCCCAAACTAGACCTCAACTCTTCACCTCCTCACCTATACTTCTTGTCGCTCCTTCAAGATCCGAATATGGTACAAAACCCCAGTAGTCAACATCCATGTAGCGAGGTCTGGTTGAGACTTAACCACTCGAGAAGTGTCTTTCTCTTTTACCAACCAGGCTGCAGTGTTGTGCTCTCGCGCAGTCTGCACACGACGGTCGTCACAACGTGCCGGGAGCAGAACCGGCATGAAGAATATGAACCCCTGTGGCACGTGTAATGCTGTCGTCATTGCAGACAACCGATGTGCCGCAATTTGAAGCACGTCGACATTACTCAGTGGTAGGCATACCAATCCGGACACACCTGTTAATAGCGTTCCATTCAGAGCGTGTCACTGTCGTCATTGACCCGTGCTGAAAACACGGAAAAAATCATATTTGTCATACAATATCAGTCGAGCAGCAGCTGCAGAGTGGTGCATTCACACGACTCATCCGTTTTCCTGTGGGGTCGTGACAGCCGCGGCTGTGTTATCCTCGCTTGGATCTCTCGTATTCACCCTGTCACTCCCGTCCGCCAGTCATGGGTGGATGTCAAAAAAAGAGCACGAGAAGATCTATAACACTGACAATCGTGACACGACAACGCCGGGACTACCCATCTGTGCAGTTCCATGCGTAGACATTTGCTCCAGTCGGTAAGCCCTGTAGTCTGCGCGTATCTCAACCGACTCTTTCGGAAGGGCCGACGTGTATGTTTTCTCGCATGGGCTTCTTCCACAAGGTAAGCGACGCCTACGATGCGCCTGTTGACGTCGAGTCCAACACTGGACGCAACTGTGCGGATTCCGGCATAAAGAGCGCTGCGTGGCCACTAGACAGGCTTCCCGTTCCAGTGTCGGACGATGGTCATCCCCTTCTCAAAAATTTCCGCCTTCAGCCCCACATCAAATCAGATCCCGTAAAGGTGATCTCTCCTCCACCAGAGTCCTGGTGATCTTCATGTCCTGGCCGTGTGCCTCCCCCTGCGCCGCTGCGATGCACCTGGCAGCCACAGACGCGCTCGCAGCAAGGTCAAAGGCTGGGCCGGTGCTGCTAGGAGAGATTACCGGACTGGCCTACACTGAGACACAGACTCCCGACTGGTACGTGCCTCTCCACCTGCTCCTCCATAGTAGCGTAGCATATTTTCTCTTCCCGTTGATCTGGCCTGGTCGATCTTCTCTCGTTAAATACCTTCGTCGGTGACTTCGTAATTTTTAGTTCTGACCCCGCGCGACCATGCGGCAACATCCTTGAATGCAATAGATGCCGCACGGTTTCGCTCCACCTGGAGCTCGAATTCGCTGTGCGGCTTTCATGTACTCTATCTATGAGACTGCACTACTGCTGGTCTTGACTACTCGTTCGAACCAGTGACACCGCCCGCCCGAGCAAGGCACCAAGTCGCAGATGTAACGACGAACTGCACAGT
>NW_021148505.1:7817-8658 GCF_002837175.3 Physeter macrocephalus
TCTCAAGGGCAAGGGCTGAGCCATCGCTGGAAGGACAGACCACCGGACTACCATGCGCCCTGGTGCCCCTCCGCTCTTGCGTTCTTGGTGCTGTTAAGGAAATGCACTTCTCCACTTGATCCTACGTTGTAGCATAGCATATATTCTCTGTCCATATATCTGCTCTGGCCCCTCGTGTCTCGTCAAATAACGTCGTCGCTGCCTGCCTGATTTCCCGCTTTCCTCCTCTCATTACGATGCGATATCATTGTGTTCAGTTGACGTTGTGCGTTTTCGTCTCCTCCGAAGTACATATTTGCCGTGCAATTTTCAGACACTCTATTCATCCGATTACATTATTGCTGGTCTTCACGCCTCATGCGAATCAGCGACACCGATCGCCCATGTAGAAGACACCAAGTCATTGTAGATGTAGCGACGAACTGCGCAGTCCACTCCGCGACTCTCGATTGAGTTCACACACTACTGTTCACTACATTGCAAGGCAGCGCTCTCTATATCTCACTCCCCACATACGGGGGGCCCGCAGATGTTTCCAACCCGAGTGTGCTCTCCGCACGATCCCGCTAGACCCGGAACCTCAGGAGGTACGTTGGTCGTGGATAACATATGTGCGTCCAGGATCCACCGCAGGATTTCACCGACACACCACTACCTCAATAATATTCCTGGATACACAGTGTTTTCCAGGGTCCCATGCCCCGCGCGACGGCCCTACCTCACCAAACCCTTTCAGTCGCACCTGGATACGTGTCACAGGAGTCGCAACATTGCGATCCTTCACATTACGTATCATCCAATTCCTCGGGGGTATCCCCTCGGGGCATGAGACAGACGTCGG
>NW_021148506.1:0-262 GCF_002837175.3 Physeter macrocephalus
TTTGTTTGAGAGCAAGCAAAATAAGTTCCGCGGAAAACTCTTCTCTTTCTCCCCGCACACGGCAACACGCGATTGGGGGAAGCGAAAAGGTGCGTGCGCGCAGGTCGTTGGTGTACGTTCCGAAGAAGGAGAATCTTTTTCACTCGAAGAACACGTTTTGGCTGAGGGGCCTGCCGAGGAATGGATGAAGCGCACTGAAGATGTCATTAAAGCTACACTCCATGCCATTACAAAACAGGGAGTCATAGCCTACTCCTGTGAA
>NW_021148506.1:8320-8657 GCF_002837175.3 Physeter macrocephalus
CTGATTAACAATTGCATGGAGGAGGCGGATTCGAGGAGTGTGTGCGTGAAACCGCTCATAACGGAACGCGTCACTGAAGCACGAGGCAAGCAGGCGCTCCTACGCTTCACTTTGAAGTAGCTTCTGCCAGCAACTGCTTGCTGCTTTTCTGCTGAAGAACAACTAGTTATGCCTGCGTGGGTCTTTTTACAGAGACCTCCTCGATAACTAATTACCGCCTTCCGTGGGTGTTGCCTCAGCATTATACAAACAAACCAACACTTGGTAGAGGAGTTGCGAGAAGAGGAGGTCAGGCACTGAAGCACAGCGTGTAGCAGACTCGCCTAGTTTTGTACCT
>NW_021148508.1:0-1246 GCF_002837175.3 Physeter macrocephalus
GGCAAGGAAATGGATTCTTCTCTAGAGCCTTCTGAACTAGCAGAGCCCAGACACCCATTGTAGACTTCTGACCTCTACAACTATATGATAATGCATTTGTCTTGTATTAAATCACTAAATGTGGTAATTACTTACACTGACTATAGGAACCTAATTCAAGGAGAACAGATGTGAATAAATGGATATGCATGAGTTAAAGTACATAACTTCTGGGTAGAAAAATTGAAAAGAAGGAAGACGTGCTGATGGCAATTGAGAGGTAAAGGGGAAAAGAAAAAAGTAGGGGGAAGGGATTTAGGTTCCTGAAAGACAAAAGAGAACCAAAGAATTAGAAGACTCAGAACATTTCTCCCACTATCAAAACCAACCAATGAACCAAAAACACTGTTAACATCTTGATTTATGCTGTACTAGGGAAGAGAGGTCCATTAGGCTAGAAATATTGTAAAAAACCCCAATACCATAAAAACAAACAATAAGATGTGCATCCTCACACCAGACCCACTGGACGCAGGACTGCAGTGGTTGGAGCCCTCAGATGCCCAGGGTAGGCTTTGAATCTGGGGAAAAGGATCACATCAGCATCTTACACTTCTCTTCAGCCTGCCAACCAAGATGCTCCAAAAAACATTTCCAGCTTTACTACACTAGCAAGCATCATGGGTCAGGCACCATGCAGCACCCAGAAGTACCAGCCCTGGTTGAGCCTGAGCAGAAGATGGAAGATTAAAAAACATTTACAGGTCATGCCAGACAAGATGGTACAAGACGGGACAAGCATAGAAGGACTCTGAGTTGGAAGCGGAGGCAGGCTGTCTAGGGACCTGAGGACTGGAGGAAGAACACAGCAGTCAGGAACCAAGCACAAGAGGAGACACAGGTGTGGCACTAGGAAAAAGAAAAAGTCTAAATCAATAATATAAATTCCTGCCTCAAGAAATGAGAAATGCAGGAGTAAAATAAACCCACAGCAAGCAGAAGGGAGGAAATAATAAAGAAAGAAGAGTGGTCAGTGAAAATGAAAACAGATAAGCAATAGAGAACATAACTGAAACAAAGAGTGGGTTCTCAGATAGCCTTATCCACCAGAGGGCAGACAGCAGAAACAAGAAGAAATACAATCCTGCAGCCTGTGGAACAAAAACCACATTCACAGAAAGATAGGCAAGATGAAAAGGCAGAGGGCTATGTACCAGATGAAGGAACAAGATAAAACCCCAGAAAAACAACTAAATGAAGTGGAGAT
>NW_021148508.1:7737-8656 GCF_002837175.3 Physeter macrocephalus
CCTCCGCTGCGGCCTCTCCCGTTGCGGAGCACAGGCTCCGGACGCCCAGGCTCAGCGGCCATGGCTCACGGGCCCAGCCGCTCCGCGGCACGTGGGATCCTCCCAGACCGGGGCGCGAACCCGGCTCCCCTGCATCGGCAAGCGGACGCGCAACCACTGCGCCACCAGGGAAGCCCTGGAAGCATTTTGAAAGGACGAAGAACAGATTTTGTCAGTGTCACTGTGGTGTGTTGAGGCAGGGGGTCTCCAGGCTGAGCAGCAAGCATCTGCAGGCATTCCAGAGTCTGTTTACACACACACGTGTATAAAGATGGGAAGGTTTCCCCAGTGATGAAGCTCGGGTCTGAACAGCGTGATCTGAGTTGGGAGGACGCACCTCTCAGCCCAGGTGAGCTCTGTTGGAGGTGGGGTGTGTGCCTGCCAAACGACTCCGAATGACTTTCTTGGGCGTCCTAAGAGCTGTCACCGTCACGGGCTATTCTGAAGCACTCACACCCGGGAGAGTTGTTCTTACAACCCACGCGCCACGGGGGATCCACCTCTGTCCTGGAAAAAACACAGCTTTCCCTCTGACCTCAGAGAACACGTGACTCAGGGCTCCTCTGCCCTGGCTGGGCACCAGCATCTTCTGCAGGAGTGAAAACACTCAGCTGCCCAGGCCCACGTCTGACCAATTAAATCAGAAATCCTAGGGTGGAACCAGGGTCTGGGGATCTTTTTACCAACTCCCAGGTGATTCTAATAAGCGGCCAAGGTCAAAAGGAACACAGCTCCACCCCAGCCCCAGTTGTACTTAGTCCTGTAGAGAAAGCGACCCCATCCGAGGTCCTCTGGCTTCAGCACATCAGAGCTCACATTGGTGGAACATGTACCATATGCCAGGATCTGCTCTAAGCTCTTGACATGCGTCCCTCATTCA
>NW_021148510.1:0-618 GCF_002837175.3 Physeter macrocephalus
GACACAAGAAGGAGACGTGCCTCTTTCCGGGAATGAAAAGCTTAGCTTCTTTAGTAATCCTCTGAGCACAAAGATCCAGTCAGTTCCCCATGACAGATTCGAAGGTCCTTGTTGCAGTTCTCTCTGCCCATAGGCTTCTGGTCAGCTTCAGTCCGTAAAGGGCGTTCAGGGAAGAAGCCGAAACTGTAAAACGCCCCGCATCTTGCTCTGAAGGAACAGCACAATCTCTCCTCGGTGAGGAAGCCTTTCCGTGCAGACTGCCAGGCTCGGACTGCTGTCCCTCTTCAGAACCCCGACGTTGTCATAGCATTCAAAGGAACCTTTCCCTCCATGCCCTACACATCTCTTAAGGAATCTCATCCCTGTGTGCCCATTCGTTAGATCTCACCGCCTTTAAAACACACCAGAGCTGTGGCTGGATGGTAGGTAACAGTTGCCGCCGTGCCCTTTCGAGCAACATATCCCTTTCCAAAGGGTCCGTGAACATCTCAGGCTTTCATGGGCCTAGGGCATACCGAAGGCTGCCAAACACAGCTAAAATGTAGACATAAGAGAGACAGAGAGTACTAGCCTCAGAGAAACCCGTACATATACGAAACGGAGAGCACGCCTCAGTCG
>NW_021148510.1:5850-8650 GCF_002837175.3 Physeter macrocephalus
CGGCGAGTAGAGGTAGGGACGGAAGGCTTGCCAGTGTCGCCTGCCTTTCAGCGCCTCTTCTACTTGAGTGGACAATATCCACATCCTGCCCCCACGTCCTTCAGAACACCGAGTTTTACTGGAGTGTAGCAAGCGCTTCCAAGTTCTGAGGGCAAAGAGGCCATTGCTGTGGTGTAAAAGGCAGTCGCTGCCCCTCCTTTCAAGGACAGTGCTTTCTGGGCGGCCAGCTGGGATCCTAGAGGAATAGCAAGTGAACAGACGCCTGCCCAGGTATACTTGCTGCATCCACCCTTCCAGGGTCTCTAGCCCTCCAGGCACCAACATGATTCCCAGAGCGCCTTTGGCTGCTAAGAAGCAAGACGCAACATTGTTTTCTAGGAGACTGGTGCGGGATGAAGGCGCTTGAGCATTGGCAACTTCGAAAGCCGTTGGAAGCAGTGAGGGTGATTACCACGTTATGTTAGCGACACAGGGAGAGCATGGCAAGTTCTCGGAACCACGTCCCGCGTGACGTGAGAGAAGAAACACAGATGCTGCACTGACAGGGTCAGATGGAATTGCCTCATTCTCCCCTGCGAAAAATAACGTTCCCAGAGCCAGAAAACTTCACGTCCCAAGGAACACCTCTGCTGTGTGAGAGGATTAATTTAAGAACATCGGGGGATTCTGGGAGACTAGGAGAGGGACGCGCTCAGAAGAAGCTTCTAGACCTTAAGTGGTCAGTGTGGAACTACTGCAGAGTGAGACAGCATGTTTCTGGCCAGAAGCCTCTTGTTACGTGGTGGGGAGATGATGTAAAAGCTTCGTCCGCCGTTTCGTTTAATATACTTGTCCAGAGGCAACAGTTGCAAAAGATTCCTGTTTTCAAAGCCGTGAGACAGACAGCATATCATGTAGGACACCAGAAGGAGACGTGCCTCTCTCCGGGATTGAAAAGCTTAGCTTCTCTAGGAATCCTCTGAGCACAAAGATCCAGTCAGTTCCCCATGACAGATTCGAAGGTTCTTGTTGCAGTTCTCTCTGCCCATAGGCTTCTGGTCAGCTTCAGTCCGTAAAGGGCGTTCAGGGAAGAAGCCGAAACTGTAAAACGCCCCGCATCTTGCTCTGAAGGAACAGCACAATCTCTCCTCGGTGAGGAAGCCTTTCCGTGCAGACTGCCAGGCTCGGACTGCTGTCCCTCTTCAGAACCCCGACGTTGTCATAGCATTCAAAGGAACCTTTCCCTCCATGCCCTACACGTCTCTTAAGGAATCTCATCCCTGCGTGCCCATTCGTTAGATCTCACCGCCTTTAAAACACACCAGAGCTGTGGCTGGATGGTAGGAAACAGTGGCCGCTGTGCCCTTTCAAGCAACATATCCCCTTCCAAAGGGTCCGTGAAAACCTCAGGCTTTCAAGGGCCTAGGGCATACCGAGGGATGCCAAACACAGCTAAAAGGTAGCAATAAGAGAGACAGACAGAACTAGCCCCCGAGAAACCCGTACATACACGAAACGGAAAGCACGCCTCACTCGTGGAGAGAGAAGGCCTGCCCGGCTCACAATTTCTGCCCTGGAACACAGTGCAAACCGCTGCCGGCGAGTAGAGGTAGGGGCGGAATGCTTGCCAGTCTCGCCTACCTTTCGGCGCCTCTTCTACTTGAGTGGACAATATCCACATCCTGGCCCCACGTCCTCCAGAACACCGAGTTTTACTGGAGTGTAGCAAAAGCTTCCAAGTTCTCTGAGGGCAAAGAGGCCATTGCTGTGGTATAAAAGGCAGTTGCTGCCCCTCCTTTGAGGGACAGTGCTTTCTGGGCCGCCAGCTGGGATCCTAGTGGAGAAGCAAGTGAACAGACGCCTGCCCTGGTATACTTGCTGCACCCACCCTTCCAGGGTCTCTTGCCCTCCAGGCACCAACACGATTCCCAGAGCGCCTTTGGCTGCTAAGAAGGAAGACGCAACATTGTTTTCTAGGAGACTCGTGCGGGATGAAGGCGCTTGAGCATTGGCAACTTCGAAAGCCGTTGGAAGCAGTGAGGGTGATTGCCACGTTATGTTAGCGACACAGGGAGAGCATGTCAAGTTCTTGGAACCACGTCCCGCGTGACGTGAGAGAAGTAACACAGACGCTGCACTGACAGGGTCAGATGGAATTGCCTCATTCTCCCCTCCGAAAAATAACGTTCTCAGAGCCAGCAACACTTCACGTCCCAAGGAATACCTCTGCTGTGTGCGACGATAAATTTAAGAGCATAGGTGGAGTCTGGGAGACTAGGCGAGGGACGCGGCCAGAAAAAGCTTCTAGATCTTAAGGGGTCAGTGTGGCACTTCTGGAGAGTGAGACAGCGTGTTTCTTGACGGAAGCCACTTGTTATGTGGTGGGGAGATGATGCAAAAGCTTCCTCCGCCGCTTCGTTTAATATACTTGTCCAGAAGCAACAGTTGCAAAAGATTCCTGTTTTCAAACCCGTGAGACAGACAGCATATCATGTAGGACACCAGAAGGAGACGTGCCTCTCTCCGGGATTGAAAAGCTTAGCTTGTCTAGTAATCCTCTGAGCACAAAGATCCAGGAAGTTCCCCATGACAGGTTCGAAGGTTCTTGTTGCAGGTCTCTCTGCGCATAGCCGACTGGTCAGCTTCAGTCTGTAAAGGGCGTTCAGGGAAGAAGCCGAAACTCTAAAACGCCCCGCATCTTGCTCTGTAGGAACAGCACATTCTCTCCTCGGGGAAGATGCCTTTCCGTGCAGACTGCCAGGCTCGGATTGCTGTCCCACTTCAGAACACCGACGTTGTCAAAGCATTCAAAGGAACCTTT
>NW_021148511.1:0-3109 GCF_002837175.3 Physeter macrocephalus
ATGAAGGAGGGCAGCGGCGTCAGCACCATTGAGTGGAACGCTGGGAGCACCCCAGCTCGGCAGCACTTACCTTAGGCTGTGTCCAAAGTTTGTATTCTCGGATACCTCTATGTACGTGAGCCTACGGGACCAACTTGCGCACACAGAGTGAACTCTTGAGATCACGACATAACGTAAGAGTGCTACCTAACCGCCTGCCGCCTCCGCATATAAGGAAATAGTCAAGCTGTACAACGATAGCCGATATACATTTGTATGACGCGGAGAGGCGCCCCATATACGATGTTCGCGTGCTTTCTTTCGAGCCCACACGCAAGCGAGATTCACGAGCTGGTGTATACGCCAGTCACCCCGAAGGCTTTGGAGCCAGCCAATTGAGCCTAATGACATACGACTACTACCGGCTCAAATACATATATATATGATATGCACTCGCGTGAACCCTCCCACGATGTACCCATATGCCTGCGTAGATATCCATATGGGATGATATGCGTGTCACGGCCTATGTAAACCTATGTGCCCTTAGCAAAGTGTAGGATGTTACAGTGTCGCAGCAAAACGCACACGCATCGTCATAGATGCAGACAGAGTGCTCTACAACGCACGTCTAAGGATTCGTGTCTGTCTGTCTCGCTTCGTCCCCTCTTATAGCCTAAGTATCTCCATCAGCAGGCGCTGCGTGGATCTTGAAGGACAAGCGCACTGAACAGCAAATGAGGGGCACACTACCTGAAAAGGAAAGCCAGGTGCGACAAGGAAGCAGTTGGGAAGACGTGCCCGAGACAGCAGTCAAAGAAAAAAAAACACGCAAGTAGTAATATAGCAGCGGTCTGGCCGGCAGCCCTGTGTCCGCGACAAAATACCTGGGGTAACGCCACTCCCATTGGCAATCGGGTTCTATCAGCGCGAAGTACGCTTGGTAGCTGCTGCAGGAACAGAGGAGGAAGCAAACGATGCTGCTTTAGAGCAAAAAGCTGCAGAAACAAGTAGGACCGAAGCGGGAGAGCGACGAAGTTTTTCGTCCGTCCTGTTTTCAGCGCAGCACCTCCTCTCTGTAAATTCTCTGCCTGCACGCGTATAGCAATGCATTTATAAACGTGGATAACTGTTGGTACTCCCAGTAGAAACGGTTGGATATATATATATATATATATATATACGCAGAGTAGGCCGCTTCGCTTCCACGAGTCCACCCGGCGTAATTTGGTGCTACCTGGTGACGATTTCACTCCAGACTTGCACTTGCGAAGCAGCATCAGCAGCAAAGAGCCTAAGGAAAGCCCATCGACGGCGCCCTGTATCGGCAGTTCAACGGGCCAATTTGGGATTAAAGCAGTGACGAGCAGAAACCTGTCTACCGCAGCGATGAAGTGGGTGCCACCACATCACGCGAATACGCGTGCATAAGCACACAGAGCCGGATTCGTCGTAGGTCGGCGACGTGTAAACCAGCGCAGACAGCTTCGGTGCCAATTTTTTTGTACTGTATAGTGGTAAAACGTACCGAATCTAGCACATCGCGTCCGACACACACGCTTGAGTGACGCTTCGGCCACTCTCACAGTGGAGTACAGTAAGGACATACACCGGTGCAGTAAAAAGCCTTCACGGAGTCCCCGCAGAAGCGGTAGCACTTCGACATACCACTATCGTTGCCAATAACTCTGTAAGTGAGTATTTCTTCAACCGTTGCGTCCACAGTAGCGCCTGCAAGCGAAGAAATTCCCGTTAGCGTAACCGGCTAAGAGCTGCTGTTCGTACTTTCGTTAAAAAGGGAGAATAAAGAGCGCAAGCTTTCTGACGTGAAATCATGGGATCTGCGCAACCATTTCATATGTGTTTGTTGTGCAATTTTTCCCCTTGCTACGGACCAGCACACGTGCTTGTTTTGACTGAACACCCTGCGGAAAAACAGGAGCGAGCTACGTACAGCTTGAGCAGAATGCGAGGGCAAGTCGCTCGCTACCGAAACAGAAGTAGTTCTACACGCATATGTACTACGACAATTGGATTCGAACGCAGGCACTTGTCCGGTGGCATCCCAGTGTGTTTTCGCGCCCTGAGCAATGTGTCTGCCACTGCGTTCCCGAAGTGTGCACGACAGAGTTTGCAGATCAGCTACTTAAGAACCAGGGCCGGGTACACAAACGCAGAAATTCCAAGTCTCTCCTTAGTCTTTCTCATCTGTAGCAACGGGAAGACGGAATTTACACAGGAAAATACGCGGTCCACTTGCCGCTGCTATGCTGCAGTTGGACGAGACAAAGCAGAAGTGCTCCTTCTGACTTCGAGTTCAAGTACTGGTTTCTCGGGTATGTGCACGTTTGAACGAGTCGCCCGATCCTACATCTCTTCTTAGGCTTTCAGCTGTATTTCTCCGAGGAGACACAGATATGAGGCTTTCCAAGAAAGGGTCTCTCACCATTTGGACACGCAGGAGATTCTGAATGAGGATTGATCTTTGTGACGCCGGAAAGGGTCGCCTTCGGCGAACCAGTATCATCGGTCGAGGTACAATATACAGCCGACAAAGCAGTAATGCAACCAGTACACTGCAGACGTACATCAAATGTATTTGTTACGTTTACAGCGTATAAGCACTCAAATGTGTCCTCGGTTGTACATTCGTAGATGAAATCCGATGCAGCCTGTGTACAAGGAAGCATGTGCCCACTGACTACCTGAGGGTAACAGGTGTTCGGTGGCGCGTGTATTGTATTTGTGTCTGGTGCACTCAGGCATTGCGTGTTCACCGGGTAGAACGTCTGTATCTACTTTTTGTCCTAACGAAGAGCGGTGCGCCGTACGCGTTTGTTGCAAAGAGCCGCCGCTTTGTAGATCACTATTAGGAAGCTCAGCTGTGAATTTGGAGATGAGTTGTGATACACTGAACGCCGTGGTGACCTCACCATCCGAGCGACGAGCCCCTCCCGTGGCCGGCTAGGTTGAGTGGATGCTGCATGCAATGGTGTGCGATACTTGTTGCAATTCATACTGAAGGAGCCAAGCATGGCGGAAATTACTAACTCAAAAAAAGCCAACGACAGAAGTAGCGGAGGGTACTGTGACGTTTTGTCGCTACACGTGGGCTAACACAGCCACCGGC
>NW_021148511.1:8192-8646 GCF_002837175.3 Physeter macrocephalus
GTGTTGTTGATCGAGGTCACGATGCTCCGCAGCCGTGGGTTTTGCTTTTTGGCATCGACGGGTCGTCTGCTCTCTGCCGGTACTGCTGCCACCGCAATAAGTCAGATCTTAACATTTTATTTCCGGTTAAAGATTTTATATGAATGGTGCAGACGCTGTGTAACAAGTGTTCTTCACTAGACTGTGCAAGTATTATATTGTTATTGAATATATAGTCCTTACTTTCCACTCATTCTTGAGCAAACTCAACAGGTGCCAGCGTGCGTCGCTTCACGTCCCGCCATCCGTCGAACGAAACAGTTACATTCGTAAGTTAAAAGAGGTTTTACGTGTTCTGTCACGACTGGAAGAAGAGAAAACAAGCAGATGCGTGTGCATGTGGACTCGTGCAACCTCACGTGAATCCAGTAGTGCGTCTAGTTGCCCGGCACCGCAGTGTCCGCGACGGCACCAC
>NW_021148512.1:0-756 GCF_002837175.3 Physeter macrocephalus
CCGCGCGCCCAATTCAAAGATGTGTAGAATGTCATCATCGTGCATAGGAACAGAAATACGATTAATTTTCAGATAACAAGGCAGACCGTGTGTGTGGACGATTTACTGCTGGATGCTCTGCATAAATCACGTCTCTCCTCCCATCTCTCGCTCCACCTGCCTCCCCTCCTTACTGCCTGTCTGTTTTCTACATACACATTCATAGATATAGAGGTCAGGACGTATACTTGTACTCTCTGCCTGTCTGTTTTCTACACATTCATGGATAGAGAGATCAGCACATATACTTAACAGCACGCGTCTCGCCACGATCGGGGGAGCGCTGCCGTCCTATAAACACAAATAGAATTGAACGCCCACGCACATATGTTTCCCTAGAGATAGATAAGTTGAAATATATTTCTTGGGGTAATAGTATAGTGTACCACTAGGTAACACAAGGTAGACACACGTACGTGTGTGCACGGGCGCCCAGGTCTACACATGGCAGTAATGCAGAGGGACGCGTGTCTACTACTCGTAACCCCAAGGAAATTCCACATCTAGAGATAAGGGATCACGATGTAGACGCCCCCAATTCGTGTACCAGCGGCGGCACATTGCAGGCGTCCAGAGCAGTTTCTGCGGCTTAATAGTCTGTCTGCCCTGCGAAAGCCTCGTGAGACAAGACACCGTCGTGGCAGATCAGTTTTTATCCAGTGCTTTGCCTCTCCGCTCTACAAGGTATTGTTGCTCTATAGCCTCCTCTGTCGTGAG
>NW_021148512.1:6151-7516 GCF_002837175.3 Physeter macrocephalus
GCGGGCAACTCCTGCAAGCTTCCTAAGCGCATATATGTAATTAACTGCGGGCAGAGCAGTGAGAAAATTTTTCCTCTCTGCGGACCACATACGACGCGGCAGATGTAGCATGCGTCGTCTATCTTAATCATACCTTCACTGCGTTGGTGTGCAGCTCTATCTTAATCATACCTGCACTGCGTTGGTGTGCAGCTCTTTTCACACGTCCAAGAATAGGTAAGTAATCATTTGTAGAGGCCACGGGGCTCCAACGCCTCCTTTACAGAAGGAGACCAAAGTGCAACGAGAGCTGCGGGCGACGCTGCGTATATTCCGTCAAACCCCACATACAGAATGATAGGTAGAAATACGAATACTGGTGTGGATTCACAAAAGTTGCTTTCTTGCCTGGGCAAGAGTCGTATGTGTGGGGAAACACCAGCAGAGCGCTCTGTATACTCTCTTCCTCAACTCGAGCAGAGCTATAAGCGGCTGCGTTATATCTATGTAGATTTGTTTACAATTGTGAATCTTCCTTCCCGCACAACTGCACGAGGAGGTTTCCACGTGGGCGTGTGCAAACATATATGCACTATATAGAGAGAGAGAAGGAGAGAGCGAGCACAGTTTCCGCGCGCCCAATTCAAAGATGTGTAGAATGTCATCATCGTGCATAGGAACAGAAATACGATTAATTTTCAGATAACAAGGCAGACCGTGTGTGTGGACGATTTACTGCTGGATGCTCTGCATAAATCACGTCTCTCCTCCCATCTCTCGCTCCACCTGCCTCCCCTCCTTACTGCCTGTCTGTTTTCTACATACACATTCATAGATATAGAGGTCAGGACGTATACTTGTACTCTCTGCCTGTCTGTTTTCTACACATTCATGGATAGAGAGATCAGCACATATACTTAACAGCACGCGTCTCGCCACGATCGGGGGAGCGCTGCCGTCCTATAAACACAAATAGAATTGAACGCCCACGCACATATGTTTCCCTAGAGATAGATAAGTTGAAATATATTTCTTGGGGTAATAGTATAGTGTACCACTAGGTAACACAAGGTAGACACACGTACGTGTGTGCACGGGCGCCCAGGTCTACACATGGCAGTAATGCAGAGGGACGCGTGTCTACTACTCGTAACCCCAAGGAAATTCCACATCTAGAGATAAGGGATCACGATGTAGACGCCCCCAATTCGTGTACCAGCGGCGGCACATTGCAGGCGTCCAGAGCAGTTTCTGCGGCTTAATAGTCTGTCTGCCCTGCGAAAGCCTCGTGAGACAAGACACCGTCGTGGCAGATCAGTTTTTATCCAGTGCTTTGCCTCTCCGCTCTACAAGGTATTGTTGCTCTATAGCCTCCTCTGTCGTGAG
>NW_021148512.1:8313-8644 GCF_002837175.3 Physeter macrocephalus
AAGACATCGTTGTGGCAGTTCAATTTTTATCCAGTGCTTTGCCTCTCCGCTCTACCAGGTATTGTTGCTCTGTAGCCTCCTCTGTCGTGAGACAAGATATCGTCGTGGCAGATCAGTTTTTATCCAGTGCTTTGCCTCTCCGCTCTAAAAGATATTGTTGCTCTGTAGTCTCCTCTGTCGTGAGACAAGACATTATCGTGGAAGTTCAATTTTTATCCAGTGTTTCGCCTCTCCGCTCTACCAGGTATTGTTGCTCTGTAGCCTCCTCTGTCGTGAGACAAGACATCGTCGTGGCAGATCAGTTTTTATCCAGTGCTTTGCCTCTCCGCTC
>NW_021148513.1:0-403 GCF_002837175.3 Physeter macrocephalus
TCCTCCCAAAAAGCCCAGATCTCTACCTTGGGCCCAGACCTGTCTACCAAGCCCCTCTAAAGCACTGAAGATGAAGTAAGTTCCTCTCGCCACCCCCAACCCCTTTCTACTGTGCTCTGTATCTCTCAAAAAGATGCAGCGGTAAACTGTCACCCACGCTTGCTGCCCTCCCTTTTCTAACTGGTCACCGGGCCTCGCCCACTCTCTCTCAGATCTGCAAAATCCAGTCCCACCTGTTATAACTTAAGTGGGACCCTTAGATTACAATTCACCCTGCACCCAATCAACTGCCTTCCACATGGAGGTCCAAGTGAACCTCTAAGCCAGAATTCCATTTCACTGTTCTTTGTTGTTTCCCACAGCCTTCAGGATAAACATCCAAACTTCTGACAGGACAAACAAG
>NW_021148513.1:8358-8643 GCF_002837175.3 Physeter macrocephalus
GAAGCTGGGTCTTGGTGTTGAGATGGACATCTCTGGGAGATTTTCGCCATTTGATATTGCATGGAGCTGGGAGGTCTCTTGTGGACCAGTGTTCTGAGGTTGGTTCTCCCACCTCAGAGACACAGCCCTGACGCCTGGCTGGAGTGCCAAGAGCCTTTAATCCACACGGCTCAAAATAAAATGGAGCAAAAATAGAAAGGAAAGAAAGAAAGGAAGGAAGGAATAAAGAAAGGAAGGGATGAAGAAAGGAAGGAAGAAAGGAAGGAAGAGAAGAAGAAAGGGAGG
>NW_021148514.1:0-291 GCF_002837175.3 Physeter macrocephalus
GAATCCTTTAACAATATCTCTAGCAGGAAGTACTGAATGCACTACTAGATCCAAATTCGAAACCCACATTTGTGGAAGACACATCTCGACACAGACGTACGCAGATATTTGCACCTGTCACTGTGTTGGTACCTAGATGCGAGTGCACATTCAGCAAAACATGTGACATAGAGAGGGAGCAATTTAGGCATTAACAGTCACATGTACTCACAGGCGTTGTAATAAAGTATTTGTATGTACACACAAATACCCAGACAGATTTATACGCGTGGAGATCTGTCGGCGTACGTA
>NW_021148514.1:1952-5267 GCF_002837175.3 Physeter macrocephalus
ACTAGCCTGAATTGATATAATAAAGAGTCTATATAGCAGTGAAAGAGCACTGCCTGTTGTTTAAACGGCAGACTGGTCGGTTTTCGAGGCAGGTCAGATGCGTGTGCCCACATTTTTGCGTCGGTCTGTCCCAAGCAATCTTCTTGCAGATGGTAGGTGATAGTTTGCAGATAATTTGCCGACAGAAACTCCGACGTCGTCGTGTGACGAGAGGTTGCCTTAATTTGGCTTAGGGACGTGGAAATATCAACAGCTTCTGTGCAGCTAACCTGGTTGCCATTCTACGGAAATAAAGGTATTACCGGAGCCACTGCAGCTATTCGTCACGCTGCAGTGGTTGCACCGCTACATCACACATACTGAAAGAATACACAATAATACCACTCGTAAGTTAGGACAGGCATATCCGCCGGTTGTTGCACGTGTACTACAAATGTGACTGAAAAAGTTCAAATTTGTATGCATTTTACGTGCAGATGTGTTCCGCTACCGAGGGAAGTGTGCCGTCAACACGTGTGCGGCAGTGCAACTGCTGTGGCGTGCTTAGCGTGTGCAGAGAGAACACAACAGCAGTCCTAGTGGTGAGAGGAGATACGAAAGATCTAGTGAATTTTGCACTACCATATCAAAGCACTCAGCGAAATTAAATATGGAAAACGCTTATGATTTCTCCGCTGTGTAAGTCGAGATGATACCTAAGCACAGTAGAGGCTCAACTATTCTAACAGGGTAACAGCATAGACATCAACGCAGTGGAGTAGTAAGGACTCGCTCACGCGTTTGGGGCGGCTGTGCGATCCTTTTTTCACACGTGGAGCTGCTTGAACCCAGTATGAGTCGCATACTCAGAGATATAAGTAAGAAGCTGCAGCTGCCAGCGACATCGCCGGGAGCCGGCGCGTAGCCCGACAAGACCGGAAAATGAAAAGGATGGCAAGTAGTTGAAAGGTTGTAGCTCCCGCGGAGAGCGAACGTTCAGCTGTCGTATGGTATAGCGCTCAACAACCTCAATTCACGCTTCAGCGACCCAGGCCAGAGTGCTTCTGCGAGGCTTGCACCACAATGTTAGGAGTATTTTCTACCTTCCTCTTCATATCGCATACGAAAACATATATTAAACGTACTTCCACATAATTGATAATCTCTCTACTTATGTGTGCCCCTGTCCCCTCTACATTTATGAAGGCATATCTAACCACTCAAGCACAAGGCTGTTTTCTCGAGTCCACCAACAGTTGAAAGGATGTGTGGCATTTCCTACAGAAGTATATAAGCTGGCATGCGCACCCCTGGGCAAACTCGTGTGTGTCCACGCATCCACATACACATGCGGATGTAGTAGTAGTTCTCACAGGAGGGAGCATTAGTCTGATGTAAACGCCGGCATAGTATCTGCTCTTTCTGCATGGATTAGGAAACGCGGACGTACTGGTTGTTAGTACACACTTACATATGTTCAAATGCTCCTATACAGGCGCACTCAATGATTATCAGTAAAACATCGACAAAGCTTTTATTCTTCTGGTAAATCGATACGTGCGCCCTGTGGAGGAAAATGTACGTCTGCATACACAACAATGACACATAAGTCTGGGCCACTCCACCCAAAAATGTTCAAACCTCAGGCCATCCGTATATATACCTAGACTGCGAATATACGGACGCACATGTGCGGACACACACGTGCATATACGCGCGTACGTTTTAGCTTCACGTCATATGCACATAGAAGTTTACCAGTATGTGTAGGTGGGTAAGATGAGTACACGCACATATGGACAGGCACCAAGCCACTCTACATGCACATTTGGTCACAAAGACACATCTGGTTGAATGCCGACGTCTAAGTGGTTAGGAGCTCAAGCGTGTAGAATTCTCCAAATGCGCATCTGTATCACTTATATTGGTGCACACGCATACACGCAATTACACGTGAACCTCTGTAGGCATGCATCAGGATATCCACTACAATATAATATACATACGTGCACAAGCCCGGTCACGCCTCCCCTAACACGCCAACGCCCGTGTGATTAGCGACGTCCTTTTGGGGGCAAAAACCTCCCAATGTTTGCACCTTGCTGTTGCATTCGTGGACACGGTATATATATACATATATGCAAAAAAAGCTGTATACCATTCAGCGCGCCGCGCCCGAAAGCGTATCTCCGACGGCAAGTGAAACTCGACTTGCACGCGTAACTTCCCTTTCGTTTGTAACCACATAAGACTAATGTCCACTGAGTGTGTGAGTCCCGCCTTCCGTTCTCTCCGTATCTGAATCCTATTCACAGTGTCCCAATCCTTCACTGGCCACCGAAACATATCTGTCTTTTGGAGATATGTGGCAAGCACTGGCCCCTCAGGCACATTTTCCGGTGTGCAACGCATGTGTAGACCTTTGTTTGGTTACTTAATGTCCAGAGGCACACGGTGCACTCGCGACGAACGGGTGCAAGGAAAAGCGCGTACTCTATTCCAGAAGAAATGAACGGTCAATGTCGCTGACAGTTCGCTGTCTGCGACGTTGTCAATATCCGCCTTTGCATACCCATCCATACAAGTTCCTTCATCCGTGTAATGCAAGTGCAAATTTGTGCACTGGTAAACATAAACATACACACGATTCCGCATACATGTATGGACATATACATATATATCATATAGGAATAATACGTATATACATATATACATGTATATTAATTAGGAGTCACGACGCAGCATCATTTTTCGGCTGTAATGCGCCGTCCAGAAGGCTGAAGGCGACCGGTGGCGAGGTACCGTGGCGCTGATAACTTCTGTAAAGGGTATAGGAAAAATATACTTACCACTTCCCTGCGCGGCTCTCCTGTGCAGAAACTTGTGGAAAAACCTCTTTTTCCTCTGGCACTGAACGAACACTAGTCCCTCCCACCAGTCAGGATTTTCCCTTCTCGTTGTCACCACCATATCTTGTTGGGGAGATGCGGCCATTGCAACAAGTGGTAGTGGTGCTGTCAGTGGACAGTCCAGCTCAACGCAGCTGCGCCAGCAGTCGAGTATTCGTAAGTTCTTTTCGTCCTGTTCGCCAAGGAACGCTTCCAGACCTGCAGTAAGCAGCTGCGTGGCGTTCTGTAGTTCGACAGGCGCGTTTAACAAAACGCGAGCCACGGGCTTGCGGGACTGCGTGAGAGTGTCCTTCAGCCACGCGCGTCTTTCGCCATAGCACACTCCAACAGCAGGAAAAATACGGTCTTATCCCTATCGACAGGACCGTTTCGTGGAAGCGCCAGCTGTATGCATTGACAGTTTTTAACGTCCTCTGGGAAGCCAACA
>NW_021148514.1:8171-8642 GCF_002837175.3 Physeter macrocephalus
GCACCGGGTGAAATTACTTTTCTCCCGTGGGTACTATCCCCTGTTCTACTTGCCGACCTTTTTGAGCTCGGGGTCTTCGACGCCGCTCTTGTGATTTCTTCCTCTACACTGTCTCCTGCTCTCTCTGCGCCTCTGGCTGCTGCCTCCTCCCTACTGCTCGCAAATACTGCACCAAATCCGGCCGCTCCTTCTTCCTGCTTGTCTACTGCTGTGGCACGTTTCTTCCGGCGCTTGCCTTCGTTTGCTGCGGCAGGTACTTCTGGAGCAGACATGCTCTTTTGGGTGGCTGCTGCGTTCTCAGCCGACTGCAGCGCTGTTGCGCTTACGCCCCTCCTAGACAACCCCTTGCTGGATCCATCAACAGATGCTAGAGACCAGCTAGGTATCCCTTCGAAGGTCACAGCAATGACGAGCAAATCGGAGGATGTGTGCTCGCACACTATGTGAAGTTCTAGAGCTCTACGTCGCATG
>NW_021148515.1:0-3154 GCF_002837175.3 Physeter macrocephalus
GACACAGATTTTACTAATTGAGAGAATCTGATCAAGACACCTGAGGTATACGGTGAGAATGTCGCAGCAGCAGGTGTCACAGAGCTTCACTGTACACTGGACAAATCAACTAGTGACGTTAGAAGACACCGCGAATGATGGATTTCATGATATGAAGGAACAAACTGGCTTTTTTAAAAGTATGGAACAGCGATTGGAAGGCACGACCGTGCAGCTGGCGGGTTGCCGAACGGCTGGATCCGGAAAAGCGGCTTTGGGTTGTGCTGATATCACCCTCCAGCTGACGAAGGAGGTTGCCTTGCTCCGCAGCCAAGTCATGACGGCTGTACTGCCAGAAACAACGCGACACCCCATTTCGAGTGAGGCAAACGTATTACATCTCTTTGCGACTGGCACAATATAAGCCTGGTCCACCACGCATGGTTGTACTTGCTAATCTTCAGGCTAAACTCTTGGACTGCTGCTGCACAGTGGGTGAACGCAACCTTTTCTGACAACGTTTAGTTGCATGTGACAGCGGTTGAGACACGGAAGCTCCCTTTGTTCTCTGCACTGTTCTTCATTCACACCTACATTCAGTTAACAATTTTTAAGCAGCTTGGGGAGGTTTATTTGTAAAGGTGTCATGCAGCGTGCAGGGCAGTCTTTAGTTTTTAAAGATGACGCTTGATGTGGCGCGATGACTTCTCGCGGCTAGGAAGATACGCAGTTTAAAACTTGTCTCGCGGGCTTGTGTTGTTTTTTGTTAAAGAAATACCACCCAGCAAATCGAAAGCAGTGCGGAAAGACTGTTGGACTGCTGCTTTAGATCTGTATCGTTAAAAGATATGACATACCTGTATGTACGCTCAAATCGATTACACAGGCAGAGTGTCTCTAAGGGGAATAAGAAAGGAAGTAATGTAGGCATAAAAGGGATGCAATCATCGTGTAACATCCCCAGGTGGCACAAAAAAACCAATGTATTTTCGCGCAGATTTGTCGACGGGGACATTTGTATATTTCTTTTACTCCACTCATACAAGCCGGCATACTTGGAGCGACCAATCCTTCACATGGGCTTTGCACGTATGTCCGAAACATGGGAGACTCCTTCAGTGGTCCTCTAATAAGGAGTTAGACTAGAGACTGCACACAGTGCCTTACAGAAGAAGCGCTTGTGTTGCTGCCGTTGTCGTAGTTACGTCTGAAATTTGACTGGATCTTATCTGACCGTATCGCTGTTCACCTAACAGCCGTTGTGAACTAGAAGCTTTTGGTCCTGCTACTGATACTGGAAATCAGCAGGAATTCCGTCTACTGCTGTAGCGCTACTCTGCTATGCTCAGTGTTATAAGTTTTAGTTTTCTTTCGATGTTACTCTGACCTCCTGCTAATGTACAGCTCTGAGGTCAAACGTTGTTCCACCAACGCTGCGTAAAAATCTCGTGGCGTATGAAGAAGGAACCCAACGTTTCAATTTTCCTTCACGGATAATACCGCGGGGAATTTGGCCAACGTCCCATTGTGAAGAGCGTTTACGCAAGAGTCTAGTAGTTGAGGGAAGAGTAGTCTCTGGGCAGACAGCAGCAATACCGTGCAAACCTATACAACGGGCTTCCGATATCGATACACGAGAAGCAGCGCTACTCCCGCCACTATTGGCGCAGACGCGTCCTCTCAATAGTTCGTGTCCACAGCAGCACGCCGGTGTACTGTACTAAAAGCAAACGAGTTCATGGGGTAGCGCGAGCTGCCGTGGGCCAATTCAATTTGCTCTTTATATTTAAAGGCAGAATCGACGCAGGTTGCCACGTTAATGTGGTGGACGCGAGCGTGGTCCATTGCACTTTGTGAAGAGGAAGAACTGCTCTGCCAAGCTTCTCAGCTTGTGCTGTGCATGACGTAGGTCGTGCTCCTACGATGCAAATCCTGAGAGCGGTGTACAACGAGGCCATATGTATATGTATGTATAACTACGAACATCCATGCAAGCCCATACGAGAGGTGTGTCTAGTGGTTACGGACTCCGTTTCTATTGCAGGGACTACCACAATGTTCTAGTATTGGCGTCTAGACCCTGTAAACACTAACAGAGGCACCCCTTGCTCTTCTCTCTTCGGTGTGTTTCCGGTACACTCGGGACCAGGAAGAATCTGCGATATACGAATAGATTCTCTCCATCACTTGGGGGAGAATCAACTAGACTTTCTTTTGGAAAGTCTGAGGCCCTCCGAAGTTTCTTCGTTAACAGGATTTCACTTCTTGTCATGTAGAGGGGAAAAAAGTTATATTTGCTGTACGTGCATGACTTCCCTGTTGGCAGGTACTGTCACTTTAGCACGACCTTGACTGTGTATTTTCTTTCCCTTCCACTCAGCGCCACTCTTCTGAAACCATGACTCCCCTGTTGGCAGGTACTGTCACTTTAGCACGACCTTGACTGTGTATTTTCTTTCCCTTCCACTCAGCGCCACTCTTCTGAAACCGCCACGTGTGCATCCCTAATTTCGTTGGCGCCGTACTGTCAACCCATCGAAAAACTGTACCTTATTTCCAGTCAACTGTGTCCATTGCGAAGGCAAAACTGGGATACTACCACCGTTCGCAGTCTTTGTGTGTCAACAGAGTATTGCTAGCGAATTTTATAAACGGTGGTTTAGGATAAGCGATGAATAACGCCACCCCGAATTGTTTTGAACAACTAGATTCAAGAGGGATGGTGCCTTCACCATTCACTAGCGTTGCTGAAGAAGTGACACACCTACACATTTCTGCAGTCCACGCGCATGCGCTTCTCTCCCGTCCTCCCGTTGAGCTGAGGCAGATGCGGACACGTGTAGACTGCCGGAGATGGTCGGTTCCTACAGTGGCAGGAAAGTGCAGAATTATGCATAACCATTCACGTTTTGTCCCTTGTACCCTGTATAAGCCAAGCAGCTCAATGAACAAAGCTTTTGTGTGTCACATTTCGTAAACAGGCCGAATGGACATACGAAAACGTGTAGGTAGCTGCATGTCACAACTAGTTCCTCATCCCGAAACGCAGAGCGTTTGCTGAGAGAATAACAGTTGCAAAAACCCGACTACACTCTGTCACACCCTCGGCCGTTCTTCTGATTAAAATGTGTTCGGCGGGATCCACAGGACAGGTTTTTCTCTCTATGCTGCAAGT
>NW_021148515.1:3822-5248 GCF_002837175.3 Physeter macrocephalus
CTTCATATATATATTCAGGTACACATATACGCGTATTCGTGTATATCCGGATGTTCAGATACGTGTTTATGCGTCGGTTTGCATGCAGCTGGCTATATACTTATATATATATATATATATATATATATATATGGAATCTGGCATCCAGGTGCACTAGTGTATAACAGTACTGGTCGAAAGACCGTTTACGCAAATGTGGAGCAAAGGGAATCAGGTGTAACAGGCGATCTGTTAAGAGGCCACATCTACCTGCATACAGTATATACAGATATGTATACGTACATACGCACCAGCGTACACGTGCAAGTGTGCACGTCGGCGCACGCAGATAAAACTACCGCTGGGGCCTCCTCTGTATATACTGCAGGTCAGCGGATTGTAAAGAGGCAGTCTGCTGCGTCTCCATCTTTCTAGCACATGTATAAATATGTGTGTAGACACAATGGGACACGCGCAACGTACATGAAAATAAAGTGAGTAGGGTACATGTGGGGCACGATGGAACCCAAGCGGAGCATGCCTGTTTATCACAGACCTGTACAGGTGTTTGTCTGTGTCGATCCGCACACGCTCGTGTTTGTCTACAGGGGCACGGAGATTCGTATTTCCATAAACGTAGATCTGCACAAATATAGGTGAACTTGCTTCGTACATTCACAACTGTGTATACACGTATGCGTGTGTAGAAAAGCATCTGCTCGCTCAGCACTGAGTGTTATGGTGAAGGTGCGCGCGCCGCACGCATACGTGCAAGCATCCACACTATTCTGCATGCGTATACAACGATATTCCCGTAGATAGTTTTTATGCGTGCATAGATGTTATTATACATGTGGGTGGGTATATATGTATACATGTGTGCATACGTGTATGTACATATATGCGTATGCATATATCTGCGCGTATGTACATATATGTGTGTGTGTGTGTAAGTATGTGTGCTGGGGCTTTCTTTCTCACAGATACATCCTTTGTGTTTTCCAGAGACACATGCAGTTCCTCCTTCTTCTCCGTTTCTCTCTCTGGATTACTACTAAAAATGCATATATAACTCCTTTTTGTTTTGAGGGAGGCAGAAACGAGAGGTGCAGGTCTGGACCGCACAGTCGCATCTATTTGTCTGTGTCTACACAGAAAAGTGGCTGACAGAAATAGACACAGAGGAGGACTGGGGTAGCGCCAAAGGCGTCGGACGTATAGACAGATGCACTCACACACGTTGTAGAAATTTCCATATGTACTTACGTATGTGTGTATATATACATCTACGTGCGTAGTTCTGTAACTATATACCTGTACGTATATATATATATATATATAGAGAGAGAGAGAGAGAGAGATATGTACGACTGCGGCCGTGCTCGCAGATATCTCTATACCTATACGTATATATATATATATATATATGTAGAGAGAGAGATATGTA
>NW_021148515.1:6000-6647 GCF_002837175.3 Physeter macrocephalus
AAGGAAAATTATTCCATACGTGACCGCGTCTCTGTATGTATTTGAAATGTGTCTGTATCTTGATGTGTGCATACACCTAGCTGAGTGCGTCTTCACTTGGCGTTCTGTTGCGCAGGCCCTGCGTTCGCGAGAACGGCAGATTCGCGAGTAAGAACAGACATTCCTACATCTACACATGTGTACCTACCTCCTCGTATTCACAAACACATATCTGGGTCTCCTGTTGTGCATGCTTGTCTAGGTAAATATACAGGGCAGTCTGATTTCGTGCGTGTGTGCCTTCATATATATTTGTATGTATGCAGAGATATATGTGGGGAGGCACATACGTACGTGTATATACAGATATACGCCCGAACGTATTTATGAATGTTCACGCGTGTGCACGTGTAATGGTTGCATGTGTATACGTGTATGTAAATACACTGTCTTCTGCCGTGAGAACCCTCTGGCGCCCCCCGAGACCACAGACGCAGCCGCTGTGCAAGCGCGAGTTACTGTGCTTTTCTGCGTCTCTTTTCTCCGGATTATTTCTTCTTCCCCAACTGAACCCCCCGTCTGCGAAGGTCGTCTCATCTGAAGCCCTACTCTCCTGCTTTTTCGCTGGCGTTACTACACACAGTCGCTGCTTTCTGACGTGCCTCTTC
>NW_021148515.1:8448-8640 GCF_002837175.3 Physeter macrocephalus
TTTTTTCTTCACCTGCATGGGCGGCCACATATGGGCCGCGTCTCTTAATGAGACCTTTTTCGGACCCGTGCCACAGCCCGTCTTCTTCCTTTTTCCGATTCGCTGACCACCATTTCCTTCTTCAACTTCTCCCACTTCTTCCACCTCCACTTCACCTCTATTCTTCTTGTCTTCGACAGTGACTCTCGGCTG
>NW_021148516.1:0-7140 GCF_002837175.3 Physeter macrocephalus
GTTCCTGGCCAAGAGGACAATTGGGCTCTGGTTTCTGACCCTCTTCCAGGATGAGGATGTGTGGGTGGCTCACTTCCTTTAGCCCTCTGTCTGCCCACCCCCAACTGTGTCTTCAGAACCCAGTCAAAAGAGGCAACCTTGCCAGATAAAAGAAGTCCATAAGCACAGAGGAGGCCATGGTGGCAGGACCTTCCTGGGTGAGATCTCATCAGAGGTCCACGCTACCTCCTTACCTCTGCTGCCTTTGCCTGCCTGCCATAACAGACTTTGCTGATAAACTAGGGGAACTAGGTTGGAGTTAAATTTGTCACTAACAGAGGAGTTTGATGGAATTGATGAGGGAAGAGTCTGGAGGTTCATTACCACCCATTCTCCTCTGGATCTGCTCGTTTAGCACCCTTGAGCACTTGAAATATGGCTATGGGGTGGCAGGTAAGTGTAATTTTAACATACACAGCAGATTTCAAACACATAGTATGAAAAAAATGTAAAATATCTCATTAATCATCCTTGTATTGATCGCCTATTGAAATGATATTATTTTCTATATATTGAGTGAAATAAAATGTTATTAAAATCAATTTCACCTATTCCTCTTTACTTTTGAAAATTTACTTAGAGCTTTTAAAATCTGAAATTAAATCTGAAGCTCGTGTTACATGTCTATTGGACAGTGCTGCCCTAGATCCCTTTGATTCTTTCTGCTACATGACTGCCATATATGCCACCTCTAACCAGGATGCAAGGGACCATCGACCATTAAGTCTGGAAAAAACCTCAAAGGTTATCTGATCCAAACTTCTCATTTTATAGGTGTGGACACTGAAAGCCCAGAAGAAAGAAATGACTTAGCAAACCCAGCCTCACGACAAAATACAGTAGAAATTAAAAGCATTTCTTATCACTAACTTTGTGGCTGGCTGGGAGGCTAACAGGAATATTCCCTTCATCTTGGATCATTGATCTTTTAGTTCATTATATAAGATTTAAAATATGAAATCATTTAAAATATACAGTTAGTATTGTCCCAATCTGGTGGGGGTAGGGCCTGGGAGGGAACCAAGCAACTGAATTTATGACAACACATCCCAAATTAGTAAATAGCTCTGAGACAAAAAGATGATTTGAGTATTTGAACGTCTGGTTTCTAGTTCTGCTCTACTGTGAACATAAACATCTTTGGAATATACTGGTCTTTATCCTTTTTAGTAGCAGACAATGCATATTTAATCTAATGTAGGAGATGAATATAATGTTGGGACAAACTTCTTTGGCCTGGGACGAGTCCAGAGGCACCAGCCTACCTCTTGGGCTGAGTTCTATTATTTCCCATAACAGAGAGGCTCTGCCCACAACCTAAGGGTGAGCATGGAGTGGCCTGACCCAGAAGATAAACTCCAGCTTGATTTTCTCTCTCTTTATGAAACAAGCCAGAGACTTTGGGGGACTGGAGAGAATTTTGAATGTGGTCAATGTCTGTTTCTTAGAAGCTTATTAACAAAGCAAGACTCTTCTACTCACAGTCTTTACAATCAACTCCGCTGTAGCCAAACGCACACCTAAAATACAAGGAGTAGGAGACCACGGTAAGGAGCCTTGTGGGAGCAGGTCAGAGTTCCCACCCAACCTCCATGTCTTCCTTGCATCTTTCTTTCATTCTCTCCTCCCCGTTCCGTGTCCTCTTTCTCTTTTCTTCCTTACGCTCCCATTCTTCCAGGTGAGCGCCTTTCATGGCACTCTGGAAGGTTGAGGGGGTACACAATCCCGTGTGGTTCCATTTGCTACCAACTGAACGCTCCATCTTCTGAGCGCCAGGAGGATTCAGCAGTTTGGGCGAAGCCGAGTCCCAGAGGCATGGAGCTTAGTGGGACCCCCTCGGGCTGTGAGACCACCTGGCTCGGCCATTTATTTGCTGCCCTGTGAGTGGGGACATGTCATTTATATTCTCCGAGCTTCAGTTTCCTCACCTGAAAATGGGGAATAAATACATTCCTGACTGTTGCTGTATGAGAAGCATTACCTGCTGTGGTTCCCAGCACACGGAGAATGTTCAAAAATTGATGATGATGGTGGTGGTGACGGTGATGCTCTGTACCTACCAACTTATGCCAGTGAACCAACTTCTGGACCCTAAACTCATACACATGTGACAAGCTCTATCCTTTTTGCCTAGCTTCAGCTATGACAAGATGAAGAAGGAGTGATTTCTCTTACGGTTGACAGATCCCAAGATTATCTTCCTTGTAGCCTGGCAGGCACACGCACTTAGCCTTCCCGCTGTTCTTCACTAGGCATTGACTCTTGTTCTGTGTGTTGCAGTAATCAGGACACTGTGGACCCAAAGCTTCAAAAGAGAGTGATTTCTGGGTAATTTTCAGAAACAACCCCTTCAACACCAAAGTGACACATCACAGAATACAATTTTTTCACGTTGCTTTTTCTGGGTAAAACGAGGTGCTCAGTGGCTCTGCACTTGACGTGCGCCCTGTGAAGTGGCATGTGGGCCTCCTCACCAGCTCTTAGCCAAGGCCCTATCCAGGCCCACAGGACTAAAGGCAAAATTCACATCCCTCAGACTCTGAAATGCACATGGAAACTTGAGCAGGAAAGTGTGTACTTTGCAAATGCAAAAGGAGAGTGTGGAGGAGGCATGAAGAACATTTAGAAGCAGGTGGAACACTTACCAACACACAGAGGGAACTGTGGGTTCGGTCTCTGTAGCCCCGGTTTGCACTGACATAGTAAACCACTGGCACACTCATCTTGCCCATTTTTCTTACAACCATAATAATCACACCGATCTTCCTCTAAGGGGCACAAATAATTCAAAGACATATTTAGCAAGACAATATGGATAAGGTAACTTGTGAAAGCACCCCATTCCACTGTGGTTATTGTTGCCTTTTAACACATTTTGGGATTCAACCAATGAAAATCTGAGATTCTGAAATTCAGCTCCCCAGGGGATCTCTTCTATAACTATTTCCTTATATTATTCAATTAAAATTAATTCAATCCAGTGCAATGCAATGATGTTCCAAATCTCTTTGCTAGGTTCCACAAAGGATACAGTAGCTGCATAAGTTTTGGACCCCATCTTTGGAGAGTTACCTGTTTATACCCTTAGAGAGTCGCATCCAGCAACTCGTAATACAGACTTTAAGTACAGTGGGAATTCAGGGGCTCAGGTAGCTAAAGGTAACATCATGGAGGAGGTGGAAATTGGGCTAAGTCTTGAAAGATAGGGAAGATTTGAACAGTCAAAGGAGAGGCAAGGTCTAAGTGGAGTAAACAAGGCATGAAAAGAAGTAAAGGATTCTTGCACGGGAGTGATGGAGTTGTACTTGGGCAGGGGAGAGGCAGTGTGGTGAGGAGGAACAAAAGTGAGAATTCTTGGCTCTACTGTTGATTGGCCGTGGGCTTTTTTTCAATCATTTAATTTGTGGTGGGTCCAAGTTCCCTCCATCTATGAAATGGGCTAATGATTCTTGTTCCACATGATTGTTGTGAGAACTGAATGAACTAATGTAAATGCAATTGTCCACTATAAGATACTCAACGAGAAATCGTTCTTTTGTTCACTCATTGGTATAGCAGGGTTTGAATGTCAGGTTACGGACACTGACTTTTATCCTACAAGTCTGAGAATCCATTGACAGATTCTGAACAGAAGCATGGCATGAGAAAGCCGTCTTTTAGGTATGTTAGTCTACAAGCAGATTGGAAGACATTAGGGACAAAAAGATGAATCTGAGAATAGATTAGGGGGAGAGAATAGAAGCAGGTAGAACAGATATGTGGTTACTCTCTTCTAAACATCCCAAACCTGTAACTAACCTTCCTTCATTACCTGCCATTTGAAAATGCCTCTAAATAAAAACCAGAGAAAGAGATTCTACAACTTTTGACACAGAAAAGAGAATCTGTCTTTGCAGCAGACGCAAGAGAGCGGGAAAAGGTGTTTTTCTCTAAAAGTTCTGAGCTCTCCCTTCCATGTGCTGGGCGGCTCATGCTCCTGTGGCCACCCCTAGCTGGCATCATTTGGTAATCTGTTAATGTACCTAAGAGCACATGCCTGGTCTCAGAGTGGAGAGCTGTTGAGAAGAGTTGTCCAAAAAAAGAGCAATTCTCAGCATTGAGACCAGATGGTTTCAAGTCTTCCAGGGCTCAGAACCAAGGCAGTTACTAAGTAGAGCCAAATGAGAGAATTGCAAGGGTTCCCAACTTTATTTTGAAGAATGCACTGGTTATTTTCATCTGACAACCACTTGGAGTGGTCAGTCCCCATGCTGATGGGGATCCTCAACTTCCTCACACTTGCTAGAAGTCTCACTCAGCCAAAAGCAGGGCATATGATAAGGTTTTTGTCTTGCCTTGCTGACAGTTTCACCTTCCGGGGGTAGAGGTTCTGACGGCATGAATTGCTACTCTGGACCAAATTCTGACCCTGAGGAGAAATTTATCGGCAGGTAGAAGTGATGAGTCCCTTGGAAGACAAGGACCAAGTGATAGCCAGAAAGAGGAGTATGACTGTGAGAGAGTAAATACTGAAATGTTCAAAAAGGATAAGGTGTAGTTCCATGGCATGAGACTCTGGAAAATGAAAACAGTTCAGGAAAGTAAGAAGCTCTGAAAATGTAATTCTAACTGTGCAGCTGCAGATGATCCCAAGAAGCTGTAAAAAAAAAAAAAAAAAAAAATGGGAGAGGGTCAGGTAATATAAGAAACTGGCATGGTTTGCACAGGAAGTTCTCAGATGAGAGACATAAAATATAAAAAGAAGGTCCCATAACCAAAGATGGAATATTAAAAGTGTGACAGAGACAGTCTAGAGTCCCAAATGAGCTCAGGCTTGCCACAAACAAAACCCAAAACAACAACAACAACAAAAATCCAACAACAAAGAGCAAAGGGTTAAAAATTTTAAATGGGCAAATGAATGAAAGGGTGTGTATGTCTTCCATGTTACAGGGGCTCATGGAAAGGCCAGGCCTGGTTGGTGTAATGTTGATGAATGACATGAGAAAAACAGAATGGCTTCAGAACAATGTTTCTCCAGTCTCTTCTGCCAGGAAATAATACTTGGATGGAAAAGAGTTGAATGGACATTGCTAAAGGGACCGCAGCCCGTGGAGCGGGTACAGTGCAGGGGAGCCCCCATCTTTTCTGATAGAATTTTAAGTGTTTTATTCCAGAGCATTTACATTCCAGGTCCTGAGAGAACAGTGAGCATCTGTGAAATCTCGAAAAAGAGAGAAGGTGCTAGAAAACTATAAATGAACAGAATTTGATTATATTTTCAAAAAGAAAAATAAGCTTTGCAAACTAGGACATGGAGGTTACAATAAGCAAAAAGCAAAAATTTAAGAGTCTAAAAAAGGAGTCACAGAAGGATCAAAACGAAAGATGAGGAAAGGCAGAATGGGATCAGGAGAATGGTGAGTGGAGGTCCAGAGAGAAGAGGACTTCAGGAATGGGAGGATTCTAGTATCAAATGCTACAGAAAAGTCAGATAAGTTGTGTCTCAACAGAGGTCTTTGGGTTTGGCAACCAGGACTGAGAACCAGTTGCACAGAGCTGCCCCCAGGGCTGGCCCTGGACACCTCTGAGATGAGGAACTCCTGATGACTGCTGTGGTGATGGCAGTAATAGTGCCAGTTTATTCCTGCCTTCCTGTGTCCATGCCCCTTCGTACGGCCTGCCACACTGTGCTTTGTCATGTGAATTGCCTTGGCCATCAGGACAGTTGTAAATATAACATTAGCAGAGAGTGAGAAGTACCTGTGTACTGAAATGTGCCCTCTTGCTGCTCTGGAAACCCTTTTGGACTAACCTGCTGGAGGATGAGAGATCATGTGGAGCAGAGACAAACTGTCCAGCTGAGCCATCTTAGATCAGTCAGCACTCAGCTGATCTACCTGGCAGCTAATGGTCGATGCTTAAGTGAGCCCAGCAGAGATCAGCCGAGCCCCGCCTAGATGAGCAGAACCGCCCAGGTAAGCCCAGCCCAAATTCTGACCCACAGAATTATAGCGTTATAATAAATAAATGGTTCTTGTTTAGGCCACTAAGATTTGGGCTGTTTGTAACACAGTAAAAATGAACTGTTAACAGCTTGTCCTGTGGGGTGTGTGTCCGCCTAAAGGGAAATAGTATAGATAAAACTTTCTATAGCATTTGGAAAGCTAAAACTTGGTATAGAGCCCTCTTGTTTCTCCTTTCTTCATCTTTCCTGGTCCAGAGGCTATGTGTCCAAGACTACCTTCCAAGAAGAGGAACAAACTAGTCAGTCTGATGACTTGGGGGATGGTTATAAAGGAGCAGAAGCCAAATGACAGGGGAAAGGGAGGGAGGAAGAAAGGACAGATTCAAAGGAAACTGGGAGATGTCCGTGGATTCAATTATCCAGTGCTTCTGGTCCCCTTCAAACATATAATAGAAAAATTTATGAAAAAGTAGATAGGTCTTCAGGTAATCGTTGTATAAAATTATTTCATACTTACTGATGTATCCTGTAAACTCAGGTGCACTGGATTCAATTGCTTTTTTAATGGTACGTGTTATGTTTTCTTCAGTCTGTTTTGTAGTTTCTGTAAAAATGTTTACTACAGCTACACCAACAGCAGGTATTTCAGATCTTGCTGAAGGAGACGGGCTAAAAATGAAATAAATCCGTCACTTGATGAATTGAATTGAATTGAAGCATCAAGAAATTGGTCTTCACAGCAGAAGCAAGAAGAAATACAATTCTGCAGCCTGTGGAAGGAAAACCACATTCACAGAAAGACAGACAAAATGAAAAGGCAGAGGACTTTGTACCAGATGAAAGAACAAGATAAAACCCCAGGAAAACAACTAAATGAAGTGGAGATAGGCAACTTTCCAGAAAAAGAATTCAGAATAATGATAGTGAAGATGATCCAAGACCTAGGAAAAAGAATGCAGGCAAAGATCAAGAAGATACAAGAAATGTTTAACAAAGACCTAGAAGAATTAAGAACAAAAACCTAGAAGAATTAAAGAACAAACAAACAGAGATGAACAATACAATAACTGAAATGAAAAATACACTACAAGGAATCAATAGCAGAATAACTGAGGCAGAAGAACAGATAAGTGACCTGGAAGACAGAATGGTGG
>NW_021148516.1:8332-8638 GCF_002837175.3 Physeter macrocephalus
CCGCAACTAGAGAAAGCCCACGTGCAGCAACGAAGACCCAATGCAGCCAAAAATAAATAAATAAAAATTTACTTTTAAATAAAAGAGTAGAAGGAAATATACCAAAATGCATAAATATCCCTGAGTTGAGAGACCGTCGGTGATTTTTTGGTCTTCTATCATATTTTCTGTTGTTTTCCAAATTTTTTACAATAAGCATATATTACTCTTATTTTTAAATAATTGTTTTTCTGATTCTAAATATTACCAGCCTTCTTTCATGCATATATTTTACTTTTGCAAGGTAAAATCCTTTATACATGCTTC
>NW_021148517.1:0-501 GCF_002837175.3 Physeter macrocephalus
TTTTCGAACTACGGTTGCTGCGGCTTCCGCTGCTGCCGCCGCTAAGGTTCGACGTTGTTGCTTTACCGCGCGCTGCAGCAGCAGAGGTGTTTCAGGTAACAGGCGTCGGAGTGGCGTATCCGTCGTCCTGCTTCTCTTTCTCTTCTGTGCTGCTGCGGTAGCTGCTTCAGCTGTTTTTCGCGAACAGCCTGCTTCCACATTTCTCTCCCGGAGTCCAACTGCTGCAGTTGATGTTGTTCCCCTTAATGTTTGATCGTCCTGTCAATTTCTCTCCCGCTTTACCTGGCAGCGGCAACCATCGTCACCGCTTTGTCTCCCTGTCTCTCCTTGCGTTTGCGCATACTGCACACGTCTACGTACGTAAGATGCTTACACGCGTGAACGCATATGTGCTTGCAGCGCGCGTCGTGGTTGAACTCGGGAACTGGTGAATACCGCACAGCATCCCACTTGAATTGCTATAGCAGAAGGCTCTCACTGGTCACGTCTTTATTTCTTCAC
>NW_021148517.1:8199-8635 GCF_002837175.3 Physeter macrocephalus
CAGACCGGGAAACCCGTGGAGCGGCTCTTTGAGGACGTCCTCATCGCTGCTGACGCTTCTTCTGTAAGGCCGCCTCGCGCTGCTGCTGTACAAACATCTGTGCTCGCCTGTGACAGAGAATTTCTCGAACAGATCCACAGAAGCTGCCACAATCAAACATACGCTTTGTACTGACGTTTCTCGAAAAACATAGAAATGTAACTGTGAAATTTACGTGAAACGCTTCACCTGTGCACACGAGTACGCGAAGTAGTATCTACGCCTCAACCCGGTTTAGTTTATATGTATGTTCCGCGAGAACAGTCTACGCTTTATTACTAGTCTGTCTACTGCTCAAGGGAAGTCAGCCTGTATATCTAGAGAGGCACACACGGAGATACACGTTTTACATATATTAATGTACAAGAGCAAAAGCAGAGATTTATTCATAGACAGA
>NW_021148518.1:0-8632 GCF_002837175.3 Physeter macrocephalus
AGGGGAGGAGGGGTCACACGAACATCTATACATATCTCTCACTGCATGCAATACAAATATCGACAGGGGTTAGCAGGATTGGAAGAATATTCTTTTGCTGCCTGCAGTGTATATATCTATGCATACTACTATAGAGGCATTTGTCTGCATGTATGCATGCAATACAAATATCTACAGGGGTTAGCAGGATTGGAAGAATATTCTTTTGCTGCCTGCAGTGTATATATCTATGCATACTACTATAGAGGCATCTGTCTGCATGCATCATGTGTATGTATGTGTATGTATGTGAGACTCTATACAGAGTCGCCTCCTGCTGCTTTCTGCTGTGTTGCTGGTCCTCCTCTATATCATCTGTTTTGCTGCATGTTCTCTACTATTGTGCTACCCTGTAGCTGCCATTTGTTTTTCTCTGTGTTGCTGTATTTCGACATTTCTTCTTCTCGGCATTTGTGTGTCTCTCTGTCTCTGTCTCTCCATCCGTTTTTTTTTCTCTCTCTCTGTCTCTTTCTCTCTGTGTATCGCTGTATGTCGATATTTCCTCCTCGTATCATTTGCATGGCGTCTCTCTGTCTCCGTCTCTCTCTGTATCTCTCTCTCTGGGAAGAGACGAGACAAAACCCGCAGAAGAAAATTTCTTCTTCTCATTCTCCATCTTCTTTTCTTCACATAGAAATATATATGTGCCTCAAGAGTCCATGCTGCTCATTTCTCTCGGGTTTGAACCCACGTCAATACATCATACACATGTGGGTATTCATATATATGTCGGCTTGAGATAAGGGCCTGGAGCTGTCCGTCTTGTCGTATGTATGTGTATGTATATGTAGGCATGATATATAGGCATGATAGATATATAGGCATGATAGATATATAGGCATGATAGATATATAGGCATGATAGATATATAGGCATGATAGATATATAGGCATGATAGATATATAGGCATGATAGATATATAGGCATGATAGATATATAGGCATGATAGATATATAGGCATGATAGATATATAGGCATGATAGATATATAGGCATGATAGATATATAGGCATGATAGATATATAGGCATGATAGATATATAGGCATGATAGATATATAGGCATGATAGATATATAGGCATGATAGATATATAGGCATGATAGATATATAGGCATGATAGATATATAGGCATGATAGATATATAGGCATGATAGATATATAGGCATGATAGATATATAGGCATGATAGATATATAGGCATGATAGATATATAGGCATGATAGATATATAGGCATGATAGATATATAGGCATGATAGATATATAGGCATGATAGATATATAGGCATGATAGATATATAGGCATGATAGATATATAGGCATGATAGATATATAGGCATGATAGATATATAGGCATGATAGATATATAGGCATGATAGATATATAGGCATGATAGATATATAGGCATGATAGATATATAGGCATGATAGATATATAGGCATGATAGATATATAGGCATGATAGATATATAGGCATGATAGATATATAGGCATGATAGATATATAGGCATGATAGATATATAGGCATGATAGATATATAGGCATGATAGATATATAGGCATGATAGATATATAGGCATGATAGATATATAGGCATGATAGATATATAGGCATGATAGATATATAGGCATGATAGATATATAGGCATGATAGATATATAGGCATGATAGATATATAGGCATGATAGATATATAGGCATGATAGATATATAGGCATGATAGATATATAGGCATGATAGATATATAGGCATGATAGATATATAGGCATGATAGATATATAGGCATGATAGATATATAGGCATGATAGATATATAGGCATGATAGATATATAGGCATGATAGATATATAGGCATGATAGATATATAGGCATGATAGATATATAGGCATGATAGATATATAGGCATGATAGATATATAGGCATGATAGATATATAGGCATGATAGATATATAGGCATGATAGATATATAGGCATGATAGATATATAGGCATGATAGATATATAGGCATGATAGATATATAGGCATGATAGATATATAGGCATGATAGATATATAGGCATGATAGATATATAGGCATGATAGATATATAGGCATGATAGATATATAGGCATGATAGATATATAGGCATGATAGATATATAGGCATGATAGATATATAGGCATGATAGATATATAGGCATGATAGATATATAGGCATGATAGATATATAGGCATGATAGATATATAGGCATGATAGATATATAGGCATGATAGATATATAGGCATGATAGATATATAGGCATGATAGATATATAGGCATGATAGATATATAGGCATGATAGATATATAGGCATGATAGATATATAGGCATGATAGATATATAGGCATGATAGATATATAGGCATGATAGATATATAGGCATGATAGATATATAGGCATGATAGATATATAGGCATGATAGATATATAGGCATGATAGATATATAGGCATGATAGATATATAGGCATGATAGATATATAGGCATGATAGATATATAGGCATGATAGATATATAGGCATGATAGATATATAGGCATGATAGATATATAGGCATGATAGATATATAGGCATGATAGATATATAGGCATGATAGATATATAGGCATGATAGATATATAGGCATGATAGATATATAGGCATGATAGATATATAGGCATGATAGATATATAGGCATGATAGATATATAGGCATGATAGATATATAGGCATGATAGATATATAGGCATGATAGATATATAGGCATGATAGATATATAGGCATGATAGATATATAGGCATGATAGATATATAGGCATGATAGATATATAGGCATGATAGATATATAGGCATGATAGATATATAGGCATGATAGATATATAGGCATGATAGATATATAGGCATGATAGATATATAGGCATGATAGATATATAGGCATGATAGATATATAGGCATGATAGATATATAGGCATGATAGATATATAGGCATGATAGATATATAGGCATGATAGATATATAGGCATGATAGATATATAGGCATGATAGATATATAGGCATGATAGATATATAGGCATGATAGATATATAGGCATGATAGATATATAGGCATGATAGATATATAGGCATGATAGATATATAGGCATGATAGATATATAGGCATGATAGATATATAGGCATGATAGATATATAGGCATGATAGATATATAGGCATGATAGATATATAGGCATGATAGATATATAGGCATGATAGATATATAGGCATGATAGATATATAGGCATGATAGATATATAGGCATGATAGATATATAGGCATGATAGATATATAGGCATGATAGATATATAGGCATGATAGATATATAGGCATGATAGATATATAGGCATGATAGATATATAGGCATGATAGATATATAGGCATGATAGATATATAGGCATGATAGATATATAGGCATGATAGATATATAGGCATGATAGATATATAGGCATGATAGATATATAGGCATGATAGATATATAGGCATGATAGATATATAGGCATGATAGATATATAGGCATGATAGATATATAGGCATGATAGATATATAGGCATGATAGATATATAGGCATGATAGATATATAGGCATGATAGATATATAGGCATGATAGATATATAGGCATGATAGATATATAGGCATGATAGATATATAGGCATGATAGATATATAGGCATGATAGATATATAGGCATGATAGATATATAGGCATGATAGATATATAGGCATGATAGATATATAGGCATGATAGATATATAGGCATGATAGATATATAGGCATGATAGATATATAGGCATGATAGATATATAGGCATGATAGATATATAGGCATGATAGATATATAGGCATGATAGATATATAGGCATGATAGATATATAGGCATGATAGATATATAGGCATGATAGATATATAGGCATGATAGATATATAGGCATGATAGATATATAGGCATGATAGATATATAGGCATGATAGATATATAGGCATGATAGATATATAGGCATGATAGATATATAGGCATGATAGATATATAGGCATGATAGATATATAGGCATGATAGATATATAGGCATGATAGATATATAGGCATGATAGATATATAGGCATGATAGATATATAGGCATGATAGATATATAGGCATGATAGATATATAGGCATGATAGATATATAGGCATGATAGATATATAGGCATGATAGATATATAGGCATGATAGATATATAGGCATGATAGATATATAGGCATGATAGATATATAGGCATGATAGATATATAGGCATGATAGATATATAGGCATGATAGATATATAGGCATGATAGATATATAGGCATGATAGATATATAGGCATGATAGATATATAGGCATGATAGATATATAGGCATGATAGATATATAGGCATGATAGATATATAGGCATGATAGATATATAGGCATGATAGATATATAGGCATGATAGATATATAGGCATGATAGATATATAGGCATGATAGATATATAGGCATGATAGATATATAGGCATGATAGATATATAGGCATGATAGATATATAGGCATGATAGATATATAGGCATGATAGATATATAGGCATGATAGATATATAGGCATGATAGATATATAGGCATGATAGATATATAGGCATGATAGATATATAGGCATGATAGATATATAGGCATGATAGATATATAGGCATGATAGATATATAGGCATGATAGATATATAGGCATGATAGATATATAGGCATGATAGATATATAGGCATGATAGATATATAGGCATGATAGATATATAGGCATGATAGATATATAGGCATGATAGATATATAGGCATGATAGATATATAGGCATGATAGATATATAGGCATGATAGATATATAGGCATGATAGATATATAGGCATGATAGATATATAGGCATGATAGATATATAGGCATGATAGATATATAGGCATGATAGATATATAGGCATGATAGATATATAGGCATGATAGATATATAGGCATGATAGATATATAGGCATGATAGATATATAGGCATGATAGATATATAGGCATGATAGATATATAGGCATGATAGATATATAGGCATGATAGATATATAGGCATGATAGATATATAGGCATGATAGATATATAGGCATGATAGATATATAGGCATGATAGATATATAGGCATGATAGATATATAGGCATGATAGATATATAGGCATGATAGATATATAGGCATGATAGATATATAGGCATGATAGATATATAGGCATGATAGATATATAGGCATGATAGATATATAGGCATGATAGATATATAGGCATGATAGATATATAGGCATGATAGATATATAGGCATGATAGATATATAGGCATGATAGATATATAGGCATGATAGATATATAGGCATGATAGATATATAGGCATGATAGATATATAGGCATGATAGATATATAGGCATGATAGATATATAGGCATGATAGATATATAGGCATGATAGATATATAGGCATGATAGATATATAGGCATGATAGATATATAGGCATGATAGATATATAGGCATGATAGATATATAGGCATGATAGATATATAGGCATGATAGATATATAGGCATGATAGATATATAGGCATGATAGATATATAGGCATGATAGATATATAGGCATGATAGATATATAGGCATGATAGATATATAGGCATGATAGATATATAGGCATGATAGATATATAGGCATGATAGATATATAGGCATGATAGATATATAGGCATGATAGATATATAGGCATGATAGATATATAGGCATGATAGATATATAGGCATGATAGATATATAGGCATGATAGATATATAGGCATGATAGATATATAGGCATGATAGATATATAGGCATGATAGATATATAGGCATGATAGATATATAGGCATGATAGATATATAGGCATGATAGATATATAGGCATGATAGATATATAGGCATGATAGATATATAGGCATGATAGATATATAGGCATGATAGATATATAGGCATGATAGATATATAGGCATGATAGATATATAGGCATGATAGATATATAGGCATGATAGATATATAGGCATGATAGATATATAGGCATGATAGATATATAGGCATGATAGATATATAGGCATGATAGATATATAGGCATGATAGATATATAGGCATGATAGATATATAGGCATGATAGATATATAGGCATGATAGATATATAGGCATGATAGATATATAGGCATGATAGATATATAGGCATGATAGATATATAGGCATGATAGATATATAGGCATGATAGATATATAGGCATGATAGATATATAGGCATGATAGATATATAGGCATGATAGATATATAGGCATGATAGATATATAGGCATGATAGATATATAGGCATGATAGATATATAGGCATGATAGATATATAGGCATGATAGATATATAGGCATGATAGATATATAGGCATGATAGATATATAGGCATGATAGATATATAGGCATGATAGATATATAGGCATGATAGATATATAGGCATGATAGATATATAGGCATGATAGATATATAGGCATGATAGATATATAGGCATGATAGATATATAGGCATGATAGATATATAGGCATGATAGATATATAGGCATGATAGATATATAGGCATGATAGATATATAGGCATGATAGATATATAGGCATGATAGATATATAGGCATGATAGATATATAGGCATGATAGATATATAGGCATGATAGATATATAGGCATGATAGATATATAGGCATGATAGATATATAGGCATGATAGATATATAGGCATGATAGATATATAGGCATGATAGATATATAGGCATGATAGATATATAGGCATGATAGATATATAGGCATGATAGATATATAGGCATGATAGATATATAGGCATGATAGATATATAGGCATGATAGATATATAGGCATGATAGATATATAGGCATGATAGATATATAGGCATGATAGATATATAGGCATGATAGATATATAGGCATGATAGATATATAGGCATGATAGATATATAGGCATGATAGATATATAGGCATGATAGATATATAGGCATGATAGATATATAGGCATGATAGATATATAGGCATGATAGATATATAGGCATGATAGATATATAGGCATGATAGATATATAGGCATGATAGATATATAGGCATGATAGATATATAGGCATGATAGATATATAGGCATGATAGATATATAGGCATGATAGATATATAGGCATGATAGATATATAGGCATGATAGATATATAGGCATGATAGATATATAGGCATGATAGATATATAGGCATGATAGATATATAGGCATGATAGATATATAGGCATGATAGATATATAGGCATGATAGATATATAGGCATGATAGATATATAGGCATGATAGATATATAGGCATGATAGATATATAGGCATGATAGATATATAGGCATGATAGATATATAGGCATGATAGATATATAGGCATGATAGATATATAGGCATGATAGATATATAGGCATGATAGATATATAGGCATGATAGATATATAGGCATGATAGATATATAGGCATGATAGATATATAGGCATGATAGATATATAGGCATGATAGATATATAGGCATGATAGATATATAGGCATGATAGATATATAGGCATGATAGATATATAGGCATGATAGATATATAGGCATGATAGATATATAGGCATGATAGATATATAGGCATGATAGATATATAGGCATGATAGATATATAGGCATGATAGATATATAGGCATGATAGATATATAGGCATGATAGATATATAGGCATGATAGATATATAGGCATGATAGATATATAGGCATGATAGATATATAGGCATGATAGATATATAGGCATGATAGATATATAGGCATGATAGATATATAGGCATGATAGATATATAGGCATGATAGATATATAGGCATGATAGATATATAGGCATGATAGATATATAGGCATGATAGATATATAGGCATGATAGATATATAGGCATGATAGATATATAGGCAGTGTATTTCTGCTGTGAAGTTTGTTTATGTTATGATGGGGCAGGCTACAGGCCGTCAATGAGGTGACTCCTCTGGAGCCAGTGACTCTCGCTGCCGTTGCCGTGGTGTTCGCCGACGCACTTGTAAGCGAGAAGTTTTTCGTTTATATAACTTAACGACGTGAGAAGGGATGTGGGAAACACTGTATGAATACGTCTTCTTGTATAAATTTATTTTGGATAGTGTTTTGTAAAGGTTTTGCACCGCGTTGTAGCGAGGAGTGATACGTATGCAGACATGCTGAGGAGGAGACACAGTGGGAAGGGCAGCGAAAAGAAAGCACAGACACCACTAACGGTTAACAGCGTAATAGACACACTGACGAATGTGTCTGCTGATTCATTAGCCATCTGCATAAGTGTGCATTAGAGTAGTGACCAGTTTTTCACTGACGAATGTGTCTGTGAGATGTGACCCCGGCGGTGAACGCTCCGTATGAAAAAGGCAACTGCAGTCGAATTTTGCGGAGTGCATTTCTTTTTTTTAGGAATTTGTTTTCGCGGTGTCTCTTGTGCATCTGTCAGTGCTGTGAATATGTTCGTCGCGTAGCCTACTT
>NW_021148519.1:0-959 GCF_002837175.3 Physeter macrocephalus
TACAGACCTAAAACATATCTGGAAAGAGTAGAAGAAAGCAAATAGATCAGCCCTAAGTTTGTAATTCACCTAGGTTTCAGACCTTTAGGGATCTGATCCTCTCTCCCCTCCCCAAACCTACTCTCAGTCACTTATATGTGATGGTTTGAGTCTTAAATGGTATCTTACACTGATTTTTGGTTTCACACAATTTAAATCTGATATTTATTGGTGGAATAAAAAATATTTATTTTACTGATAAAGGAATTTTAAGCATATGACAGCAGTTTAGAGGAGTGCTGGCGTCAGGTGAGATAGGACATCTTGATTCTATTAAAAATGTGTTATCACGTTCTACCGTAACGTAAAGCCAGTGTTGAAAATTTTCCTAAATGAGACAGGGCCGCTCACCAGCCATGACCCATAAAGAAAAGTTTCAGTGCCCCAGGGGACAGAGGATAGTTCAGGTCCAGGACTGAAAAGGCAGAAATGAAATTTTTTGCCAGGGTTGGAGAACATACTAGGGCATTGTTTCCTGAACTTCAGTTATTCCCTAAAGACTCATTATATTTGTTATAATTACACATTACAAGTATCATGTATTATTAATATTTTTTAGTTTAAATTCACGTTAAACTAACTTTTTGGATTTTTAATTTAATTGACCATAGAGAATCAAGTGCATGAAATGGCAGAAGAAATATTCAATTTTCATATATATATGTATATATACATATATATATGAAAATTGAATATTTCTTCTGCCATTTCATGCACTTGATTCTCTATGGTCAATTAAATTAAAAATCCAAAAAGTTAGTTTAACGTGAATTTAAACTAAAAAATATTAATAATACATGATACTTGTGATGTGTAATTATAACAAATATAATGAGCCTTTAGGGAATAACTGAAGTTCAGGAAACAATGCCCTAGTATGTTCTCCAACCCTGGCAAAAAATTTCATTTCTGCCTTTTCA
>NW_021148519.1:7929-8632 GCF_002837175.3 Physeter macrocephalus
ATTTTAACATGAAGGGATAAAGAGCAAAGGATTTACCTTTTTCTATACCTCTCTTTTGACTTCTGCTGTGATTTCAGAGGCATTTATCTTAGAAGGAGTGAGGCTCTTACATTCATCCTGATTGCCCTTTGCTCTGTACAAAGTCATCCTGTCGGGTCCTCATGAGAGAAAATGGTGATAGGAATTGCTTGTGAGCTTGCCCAGGAGTTTAGAACTTGTGATAGCGTTTTTTGAAGATGTTGTTTTCATTACAAAACAAATAAAGAAAGAAAAAATGAAACGGAAAGAGAAAACATCGCTTGTTTCTATAAAACAAAGATATTTTCTTTGGAAAACTTGTATGAGAAAAGAGAAGGTTTTCCTGGGCTGATGAATAGATTTGCCAAAGAACGAGAGAGATGTCAGAAATTCATTAAAAGGTATTACAGAGATTAAAACACATGCTTAGAGATTGAAGAGATACTGTCTGTTTGTGTTACACAAGGTTTTGCTCTTGTCTGTGTAGGGATTCCTTCTTGTGAACACGGTCATATATTTCCTTTCAGATATTAAGATTGCAGAAAGATGTCTTCTCAAGAGCAGCAGTGCAAGCAGCAGTGCAAGCTACCTCCAGTGTGCCCAACTAAGTGCCCTGATCCTTGCTCACCCACCAAGGATTCAGACCCTTGCCCACCGAAAAAGTGCACTGACCCCTGCCTGCCAA
>NW_021148521.1:0-258 GCF_002837175.3 Physeter macrocephalus
TCTAGGTATTTTTTGATTTCCTCTTTGATTTCTTCAGTGATCACTTGGTTGTTAAGTAGTGTATTGTTTAGCCTCTCTGTGTTTGTGTTTTTTACAGATCTTTTCCTGTAATTGACATCTTGTCTCATAGCGTTGTGGTCAGAAAAGATACTTGATACGATTTCAATTTTCATAAATTTACCAAGGCTTGATTTGTGACCCAGGATATGATCTATCCTGGAGAATGTTCCATGAGCACTTGAGAAAAATGTGTATCCT
>NW_021148521.1:8250-8624 GCF_002837175.3 Physeter macrocephalus
AGCAGCATTCCAGGCAACAAAGAGTGTTCAAAGGCTGAGACATATATGGCTTTAGCCTATTTAAGAAAGAGAAAAGAACCTTGTGGCTTGAGCACAGTGGGAATATATTTGAAAAAAAATTGTTCTGACAGAAGACTGGTATCCAGATTATGTAAAGAACTCCAACTCGAAAATTATGAGACAACCTAATTAAGAATAGGAGACAGTTTTGAACACACTTCACAAAAGATATATGAAAGGCCAATAAAAACTTGAAAAAATACTCAACATCATTAGTCGTCAAGGAAATCCAAATTAACAACATAATGAGATACTACTACTTACCTGTAAGATGACTAAAATTTAAAAGACCTTAAAATTTTTTAATACCAAGT
>NW_021148522.1:0-509 GCF_002837175.3 Physeter macrocephalus
TCTCTGCTGCTGAGCTGCAGCTGCACACCTTTTTGGCTAGCGGAGGCTTTTCAACGGTTTGGAGGGGATGTCTTCTCCCTCTTAATAGTCCTTTTCGCCGAGGTATGTTTTTCATTTTTTTCAAAAAATAGATTTTCTTCGTGTTTTTGCTGTAAAACAAACTCTCCTCTATGAGTCTATGCTGCCCACAACAACTCACAAAGGAAAGGCCTCAGCTTTATCAGCTGCGCATGCGTGGTTCGATTGTTAGCCAAGGGCAAGCAGATACATTCTTGCAACTTGTTTCTCTGTAAAAGGAAGCCATAATAATCTTTTTATCAGCTGCGCATGCGTGGTTCGATTGTTAGCCAAGGGCAAGCAGATACATTCTTGCAACTTGTTTCTCTGTAAAAGGAAGCCATAATAATCTTTTTATCTCTCTCCTCTCTTCCGTCTTTCTCCTCCATTTCCAAAAATTCACTTCGCCCGCGTGAAGAGAAGTCGCGCCGCCACCTGCGGCAGGGGACTCA
>NW_021148522.1:8208-8622 GCF_002837175.3 Physeter macrocephalus
ACCGCGGAGAACAAAGCCATCAGCTCATCTTGTGAGGAGCGGAGAAGTTTTGCTCACCAAGGATCGTGTCTCAGTTGCCCAGTGATAACGTGTGTGCAGAGAGCGGGATACGTTATCTGGGAGTGTATTCTTCAGTTGGATGCCGGGGATATGTCCCCGGCGAATGACATCACCATGTAGTAGCTAAGCCAAGTTTTTTCCGCAGAACGGAAGTCGTGCGCCTTGGCTCCAGGACCTAGAGTTTCTACGCATTAATCGCGTTCCCTTCATCTCTGGAATTTGTAGGTATACATTTACATATTTGCAGCAAATATTCACACGTTAAAATTCGAAGGTCTCAGAGCCCACGAGTTTATTGGGTCTGAGGAGTTCTGCGTCCCAGGTGTTTAGAGCTATTCTGGACACGACGTTTAA
>NW_021148523.1:0-1171 GCF_002837175.3 Physeter macrocephalus
CTGGTACGGGCGGCTGCATCGTCTCACGAATGCAATTTTGAGTGGCTCCATCGTAGTGAAAGCCCTCTTCACACGCCATGGTCGCTGCTTCGACTATCTGCATGAATTCCGCATTATCACGAATAGCTCTACCAGTAGCCACGCCAGCAAAATAGCCCTCGCAGCGGGCTCAGCCTCAGCACAAGCACCTCTGGCATCATCGTTGCGACCGTAGCTTACAGCTGTATACAACCTTACTGGGTATACGGTCCACCGAACGCACAAGGCAGCAGCAACAGCAACTGTACCAGTCCCTATGGAATATGTATGGAGACTTCTAGTATCACCAGCAATAGCATCAACCGTACTGCGTTTGTAGTCTGCGCACTGTGTACAACTTTAGCCATATGCGCACCAACAGGTGCCAGTAACATCCACTGAAGTACAACTGCAAGCCAGCTCTTACCGGATCTGTGTACAACAGTTAAGTGAAGAAGTGATATATATATATATATATATAGGACGGATCACCGTTCAATCATCTAAGAGCAGAAGTCCTATATGAGTCAGCACCTGTCCAACAGCTCGAAGAGTGAAAAAGCGAACGACGCGGCGATTAGAGGCCTTTACCCTCCATCTTACCAAAACAAAAAATACCTCCCAATTTCGGGCTAGTCATTTGACTACTGGAGCCATCAGTGGCACAGCACCCAGGGCATGCACCTGCCAATATACTGTAGATACAAAGTGGAATGTCTGCGATAGTACCAGCGAGTGCAACACATGTTGATTGTGCCGCCTGCTTTAGCTGTGGCTGGTGAAGCAGCGTTAGCGGCAGTGACAGTGTTTATTCGCTAGCACTGCGTAAACATCAGAAATTGTACACCTGCGTTGTGGCAGGAGCACCTACCATATTGTTTCCGTTACTCCCGAACACCGTCAAAGCAGCCACAGCACCTGCATCAGCGATCATCCTCTATTAGCTGTGCACTTCTCGAATGCACTGAGCACACTACGAATGATTAACTCCCTGTACCTGTCTTCTGCGGTCACTATCTGTCCCTCTGTCTGACTCATACCGCAGCATCAGGGAGAAACACCACCGCTCCATTTTGTCGCCTTTATTAAAGATAAGTGCTTCGACAAAACAGTACAAACGCGCTTAGGATCTCCTTGTCACAGGGCAGCAGCA
>NW_021148523.1:8348-8620 GCF_002837175.3 Physeter macrocephalus
AACTTTTACGCGCATACGTACCAAGACACGTCTTTGCGTATATATGCCGGTAAACGGAAGTTCCGCCCGGGCAGCCGTTTCACTGTATGTATATCCAGTGTATGCGTGCTAGTTGACTCTTTTGACAGATCTGTACTTCCGAATACGCGTGGACAATGTTGCGGTGTTTCTCTTGCTTGTAAGTAGCATGCTTGCATTTCTGTCCACCTTCATTTTCCCCCATCTCCCCAGCTCCTTTTCATTTGGCTAATGTATTGAAGGCCCTTACGCCT
>NW_021148525.1:0-1578 GCF_002837175.3 Physeter macrocephalus
ACACACTACGAAAGATAATGCGTCTGCCTGTGTGTACACGTGCTTTCACTCTGTGCTGTAGAAGGACGACTGCTACACTGTTTCAAAGACTCCTGTCCCCACCATTACTCTTGTTGAGATGCAGTTCACCGTCCGCACATGGCTGAGATACATTGCTTCTACTGAATAGAAACCTTGTGGACGATTCTGTGTGCACATACGTATATATGTGTCTACGTATGTATGTATACATAGTATGTATATATAACATCTATGCACCTCTGTGTTCCTGTCCATATATACATGCATATATATATATATATATGTGTACATCAATATGTAGGTACATACGTACATATATCTATACGTGTACGCGCAGGTGGCCACATATGACATGTGTACATGAAGAGGTGTTGATTGCTAACACAGTGCAAGAATGCCGCGAGAGCTGCGTGTCTGGTGCGCTTCTGATCAAACAGGAAATTGAAGAAGCGAAACCGTCAAACGTCATTCACTTCATCGTGGATTTCTTGTGCAAGCACTACCCCGAGCACCTCCATGGCTGTGCTGTTATATGGAATGCAGGTCAGCTACTACCCCCCGTTCTGCTGTTCTTGCTCCTGCTGTTGCTGTTGTTGGTACTGCTGCTGTTGATGTGGCTACTGCTGCAGCTGCAGCTGCCTGCATTACTGACGTACGCAGTGAATGCACGTTTACTAAGCTGCATTGTATTCCATGGCAAGAACACACGCAGAGGTGTGTGTATATCTGCAGAAGTGTATGTGTATAAGTGTATGTCTATAATGTGTATTTAGAACTTTGGGCTTGCATCCAATAGAGAAAAAAGGAGGTTTTTCTAATCAAAGCGAACGCCTTTAACGAATTCAGTGTAATTTTTGTATCTGCTTCCTAGAGGCTGCTGGTGTTCGGCGATCAGTCTCGGTGGTTGCAGGCGGTAATATTCACGATACGCCACTCTACAACTGTACGTGTGGATACGTACAGTTGTAGGTCTGTGCACACGTGTACACAGATATACTGCGAGAGACATGTATAGAAACGTGTGTAAGCGTATATGTGTGTATCTATGGGTGTAGAGGGAGAGACCCACCCCCACGTATACGCTTGTACTTGTACACATATATCGACACACGTGTACGCAGGTAGCTACACTTTTACGCATACATGTGGCACAGACATATATAGGGAGCGAGGAGAGAGATACGTTTCTGCGAATGTAAATGCTTACTGTATTCGGTACAACCAGGGACTATATTTTCGTTTTTGTGAATGCTGTTCCTCGTTAGACCATTCGTACATCAGGTGGTCTCCTTCGAATGTGTGCATCTCTGTATCGACGTGTCCACGCAATAGAAAAACGTGTGTAAGGGTGTATGAACACAATAGACAAACATGTAGTGGGTAGCAATACAACAGGCAGACAGGTGTGTGCGCGTCTGAATAGAGTGAGGTGTCTCCAGTATCTCAGTTCACGTACGAATAATATGAATTTCATTGTTAGATAAAATTGTATATGTGTTTAGGAACAGGTGTAGATATTTTCTGTTTTCCAGCCCACGTGCGGGTGTTACGTATCAA
>NW_021148525.1:3282-4274 GCF_002837175.3 Physeter macrocephalus
AGCACCGTATATATATATATATATATATATATATATATATTTGTGGAGGAGATCGTATGTACTCATGTAGCCAAAAGGCATATCTGTGTATGTATGTATAAAATACATAATGGAAACCTGTATGTGTGTATTTAACCCACTGTGTAAGGAAGTGCGTACACGTACACACACATACGTGTGTAAAGAAGGAGAATGCGTCGTACCTGCTGATCCATCTGTGTATAAGTGTTTGTCTGTAATTGTATGCAATCCAGGCAGCGTTTCGACTGTTTCATTCCAAGGTTGATTTGATTTGTTCGGGCAGAGACGGGCTAGTAAGTGTCTCTGTTTCGATATATATATATATATATATATACACGGTAATGTATGTTTCTTTTGAAAGGAATCCCACGCATGTTTACGTTTTCTTCATGACTTGTGTATCTGCGTAGTCATGTGACGTAACTCGTTTAACTGCTTGTAAACCAGAGTGCTCTGCCGCTTCCTGCAGCTGGAAACATTGTGTACGTTGACGTCGGAGTCGCTTGATGATATTGAGAAGTTTAATGAAGTGCGGTGGCTGCCAGGCCACAAAGTGCGATTGCAGGTAAGATATCGACTGCGTCTGTATGTGTACAGCCGTATGTGGTGCCCCAAAGCTTGCCACCACTACTGCAGTGTGCACGTGCACATAAATTTATACATAAAAGAATACATAGACACGCCACAGACGTGCACCTATATGCATGTATATATATGGACTGAACTCCACTATTTTAGATGCCCGGCGACGGAGGTATGTAGATACATACGAACATACGTGCTTAGATACGTATATACGTATGTAGCGGCTCTGTATTCTGTACGCGTGTGTTGTCCGGTGAAGCAGGAGTACCCGAAAAAGAATACTCTCCACATTGTCGTCGCCGGAACAGCTCTCAGTCTCCAGCTGTGAAACAAAAAGTGGTGTACATTCTGCCGCGGCTACGGTGCTGCTGTAGCGGTCAAAAACC
>NW_021148525.1:5677-6969 GCF_002837175.3 Physeter macrocephalus
ATGGGTAAAGATATCGGGGTTTTTTGTGTATATCACTAGCGTGCGACAACGAGATACTCGAAAAAATAAAGCTGTTTGAGGTAAAGAGCTCACGTCCGACATTTTTAGAGATGACGTTCTAGTACCTCACCACATCTAAAAAGAGGTACGTTGCTTTTATAAAAGTGTGAGTAGTAGGGTAACCGCGTACGAGTACTAGCTTACGTTGCTACCTATAATGTTTTTCAGTCGCAACCCAGTGGAGAACTTAGAAGACTGCGCACGCGCATGTACAGTTCAACACTCTCTTTCGTACTACTGTTATGTGGTGTGGCTTTCTTGGTGGCACATGTGCAGTGCACCATCAGCGCCGACGGCAGCCGTTGTAATGCCGTGCCTTTGTGCTGTCTACGACAGCGCGTAGCATTAAAGCAGCGTTGGCTCGGTATGCACTATGAGGCGAGACGTACACTTGTCCTGGACTCTCATTAGGCGGCTAAGCAATGCTGGGTGTCTGTAATATACGTTCCGTCTCAGATAAAGTCAGTGTGGCGACTTCTACCGAATGCCCGACAACAACCAGTCAACACACTGTCCTCTGCAGAAAGCGTCAGTATATGTCGTTGGCAGCTAGTACTGCTGCTAGCTGGAGGTCAAGCTCCCGATCCATGTAGACGACGCTCCATTCGTTTGGGTGTTCTAACGCCTTTAGTGATTGTTCCGCATTGTGACGTGTTTGCCTCCGCCACAGCAATGGTATCACAGATGCCTGTACTGACAACCAGATGCGTTGAGGAAGTCACACAACCCCACCGAACCGAGTTTGAGAAACCGTCTAAACAAAAAACATCGACTCCACCAACACGTCCGACGCTTACGCGAATCACTGTCCGTGCATCCCAGCAGCATGCGTACCACGCTACGAACTAGGGATGGTGCTCTACGTATCGAAGCATCTGTTCGATACAGTGTTTCATCCAGTACCCTGCTAGTCTTCCCGGTACCGCGTGAAGACCCAGCAACCGCTTGCTGGCAAGTGGGACATGAAATACGGCAGCACAGGTTGAAAATCGCAAAGGGGTGCGTTTGCACGTGGCTACGTCGTAGACACAGGTCAGCGTGTAGACGCAGCGGATAAGAATGCAGCTCGTGATACTGGTACTGTCACACCGTATATGTTTTGTGCTCGTATTATATTTGGTATGAGGTTCTGTAACTAAATGTGCTTGCACACTCAAAAAGAGGATCAGAACACCGGCTACACGCTTTTTGGGTCACTATTGACAGTGTTATAGTCACCGTGTGTACTTTTT
>NW_021148525.1:8309-8616 GCF_002837175.3 Physeter macrocephalus
CTGCATATCCTAGTTGTGTCTTGGTGAGTGGAATAAAGCAATCATTGGCGCCATACACGCCGTCCCTGATCCCGCTGTACAAGAGTCACGAAGACCAACGTTTCGAGAAAAAGTTGATGTCAACGTAACCCTCCACGTAGGCCTTACGGTCGACCAGGCATACTTCATTCTTTTGGCTGACACGGCGAAAACGGGAAATATTCACGTGCTGCTTCATTTTCACTCACAGAGAACAACCTTCTGCTGTTTTACAGCAACTGCAACCATTTCCTCAGCATGAGTGGTCTTCCAAAAGAAGTATCTGGAT
>NW_021148526.1:0-5173 GCF_002837175.3 Physeter macrocephalus
GTAACCCTCCACATTTTCGCTAGCTTGTCAGTGGAAGGATGGATTTATGTCGTTGTCATAGGAGGCGCCAAACTGCTTCAATCAACTCATGTTCCCGGTGGTACACGCGGGCTTACTTGGGCAAACACAGATGTCGATGTAGGGAGATAAACACGTAGAACTGTCACACTTGTACAGTATACCTGGATCTTGTATGTGTATCTGGGTTTCGTAGGTAGTCGCGGGAAGTACACGTGTACACATGTATGCAAAACCTTAATTTGTGCTAAGTAAGTTAGCTGTGTTGCCACAGAGAATAGCAGCAGTACACTGAATGTACCGGTCGCTGATCTTTTGTGTTGGAAACACTGTACACACACATGCATGAAGAGCAGCAGTCCATGGAAAGCACAGGTTGCTGATCTTTTGTGTTGCAGAGGCACAAACACATATACTCTGTTGGAGCAGAAGGCAACTACAGCCATTCCGTTTTGCGTTTCCCGAATCAAATTCAATAACGAAACGCAGTAGTAGACTGAAGCACAGTCCACGACTGTTTTTTAAAATTCAGATGGCATCAGACCGTGCACGTTCGACCAGCTGGTCGGTCCGGGATCTGCGAATACATTAGCAGCATTAAAGTTGGAACAACAGCTACGCGCACCAAAGTGAGGGGGTCGCGGGTACTTTTCTTCAACTTTGTCTATTTGATAAGGGGCTTACACGTATACACACGTTAACGCTGTGACACTGAAGTCACGCCATGAAAGTGAGGAGGGATGGGAGTACTTACTTCCAACTTTTCGTAGTACGTACGGAGGTTTATACGTAGGCACGCGTAGGACACATATAAGCAGGCGCGCTGACGCTTTGTTGTTCGTGTATACATGTCACAATATTACTTCGTAATGAAGGAAAACTGTCCCTATTCAGAATTTTGCAGAGGCATGTAGACGTCTGTTCTGACGCGCATCGTGAACACAGAAGATCGACTTCTGGTGTAAGTTGGATTGATAGGGATGCTCAGCACTGGATACCTCACCAGCAGCAACGCAGAGCATCCCATAGCTGCCCTCACGGAAAAGGGTCCTCTGAAGGAAGCAATCTTTCTAAACAAATTTTATGTTATAACGCATGATGGAGTATTAGCCATCCGGCACCGCAGCGTTAGCTTTGTACGTAACGCGTTCTCAGTTGGTGCTGTGCCCCAAGAATGGTACACACCACATATAGAGGTATGCATTTACGTATATGCATATCTACATATCTGTGTATATTTGTATACGCATCCACATATACCCTGACATATCTGTGGCATATGTAGTTCATCTGAGTGTTCATAATGACAACAAGTTGCTTCACGTACTGCCACTCTATGTGTTTCCCTTCTACCGTTGTGCTTGTGGAGACAAACCAGGCAGCATGCTTGCATTCTTGCTGAGCTGCTGCAACAGTTCACAACTACTTACACCCATGACGGTAAAGAGAAAGATGAATGCCGCGTAGCCATATCGAGCCGCAGAAACCACTGCAGAGAGATGCAGCTGTAACAACACTGCAGGGACACCAGTAGAAACAGGACATAGTAGTGAAAGTAGTAGTAGTAGTAGTACTACTACTACTACTACTTTCACTACTATGTCCTGTTTCTACTGGTGTCCCTGCAGTGTTGTTACAGCTGCATCTCTCTGCAGTGGTTTCTGCGGCTCGATATGGCTACGCGGCATTCATCTTTCTCTTTACCGTCATGGGTGTAAGTAGTTGTGAACTGTTGCAGCAGCTCAGCAAGAATGCAAGCATGCTGCCTGGTTTGTCTCCACAAGCACAACGGTAGAAGGGAAACACATAGAGTGGCAGTACGTGAAGCAACTTGTTGTCATTATGAACACTCAGATGAACTACATATGCCACAGATATGTCAGGGTATATGTGGATGCGTATACAAATATACACAGATATGTAGATATGCATATACGTAAATGCATACCTCTATATGTGGTGTGTACCATTCTTGGGGCACAGCACCAACTGAGAACGCGTTACGTACAAAGCTAACGCTGCGGTGCCGGATGGCTAATACTCCATCATGCGTTATAACATAAAATTTGTTTAGAAAGATTGCTTCCTTCAGAGGACCCTTTTCCGTGAGGGCAGCTATGGGATGCTCTGCGTTGCTGCTGGTGAGGTATCCAGTGCTGAGCATCCCTATCAATCCAACTTACACCAGAAGTCGATCTTCTGTGTTCACGATGCGCGTCAGAACAGACGTCTACATGCCTCTGCAAAATTCTGAATAGGGGCAGTTTTCCTTCATTACGAAGTAATATTGTGACATGTATACACGAACAACAAAGCGTCAGCGCGCCTGCTTATATGTGTCCTACGCGTGCCTACGTATAAACCTCCGTACGTACTACGAAAAGTTGGAAGTAAGTACTCCCATCCCTCCTCACTTTCATGGCGTGACTTCAGTGTCACAGCGTTAACGTGTGTATACGTGTAAGCCCCTTATCAAATAGACAAAGTTGAAGAAAAGTACCCGCGACCCCCTCACTTTGGTGCGCGTAGCTGTTGTTCCAACTTTAGTGCTGCTAATGTATTCGCAGATCCCGGACCGACCAGCTGGTCGAACGTGCACGGTCTGATGCCATCTGAATTTTAAAAAACAGTCGTGGACTGTGCTTCAGTCTACTACTGCGTTTCGTTATTGAATTTGATTCGGGAAACGCAAAACGGAATGGCTGTAGTTGCCTTCTGCTCCAACAGAGTATATGTGTTTGTGCCTCTGCAACACAAAAGATCAGCAACCTGTGCTTTCCATGGACTGCTGCTCTTCATGCATGTGTGTGTACAGTGTTTCCAACGCAAAAGATCAGCGACCGGTACATTCAGTGTACTGCTGCTATTCTCTGTGGCAACACAGCTAACTTACTTAGCACAAATTAAGGTTTTGCATACATGTGTACACGTGTACTTCCCGCGACTACCTACGAAACCCAGATACACATACAAGATCCAGGTATACTGTACAAGTGTGACAGTTCTACGTGTTTATCTCCCTACATCGACATCTGTGTTTGCCCAAGTAAGCCCGCGTGTACCACCGGGAACATGAGTTGATTGAAGCAGTTTGGCGCCTCCTATGACAACGACATAAATCCATCCTTCCACTGACAAGCTAGCGAAAATGTGGAGGGTTACACATCGGCGTGCGGTAAAAACACTACTTTTCGTATTACGCCAATCACTACTATCCTACTGAGACCAGTACTTTCTATTATTCTTAAGCCCACGGCTATCGAGATGCACCACACATACGTTCCCCCAGAGGCAAACGTATATACTGTTCTGCGAGACCGTTTTTCTCCATCCATATGTATACCCACGTCGATAGCAACACGCAGAGAACCCGTTGTAGCTACCTCCTAACATGTGTACAGACAAGTATAAGCCAAGCTTCACAAACGCTCCTAAAAAACGTGGCCTCGTCTTCCTTTGAACACGCGAAGGACAGTAGTGTCACCGATATACATTGCGACCAAATTATTGGGCGCGAATTCTTTTTTACGCACTGGAGACGTTCAAGCTACAATACCGGGCTCGACTGTTGCAGGTACTGAACGGAGACACATCTACTCGCATACACTCGTATGCATTCTTTTTATACACGCTTGTTTATGTATATGTATACATATATATATGTACACATATACATGTAATATAGACAAGTGGGTGAGAGCAGATTAGCGCGGAAAGTCTTCCGAGTTTTGAACGGAAGAAAGAGGACGGAGAGCAGGTCTTATCTCCCAAATAGTCCTAAACATGTATAACACTGTACAGATACATTTACTCAAATTTCTACAGAAATGAACGTGCGGCCTTCTACACATGCAGACACATAACACCAGACGTCTGTACACACATGTACATATGCATATACATACACTTACATATATAAATATATTCAGACACCATGTCCACAGACGTATACATGTGACCACCTACACACCGTCGGGAGGTGCGAATGCGTGCGCAGTCGCACGTGGAGTTTACACTCCTCCACCTACCGCGTCCTCAGTATGTCAGCAGCCCTATCCACCATTTCGACGCGGTATGACATCTGAATGTAAACGCACCTTTCACGAGATAGGCTCAAATTGCCTGTATGTATATACACACATATATATACGCCTCCAGAGGTGTACGAACATAAACGTATAAATGTGTCCATATGTATGTACATGCATGTGTACACACCAGGTTGCGTGCATGTAGGTGTGTCCCCTCAAACTATATGTTTCTGTACGCACATTCTTCTACAGACGTACGTAAATAAATATAATTATAATTAAGGAGGACGTAGGCATATACGTGAGCTGACCCCCGTCAGTGTGCAAGGGAACAGATAGTCTGCAAAAACCTGCGCTGAGAGTGCAGACGTGCGACAGTAGGAACAAGGAGTTCTCAGTGTAGCCGCTACTCCATGTGGAAGGAGGGAAAGAAAGTCGTTGTCAACAGCTCCAACTCGACATATTTGTCCTCACAAACTCCACTGCACTGTTGAAGCTGTCAATTTTCTTTTCAAACGGATGCTGGAAGCATCACGGAGTTCCCTATTGCTTCAGCTTTTCTCTGTTTTGCAAATGCAAAACGCAGTCGAACAAGTACAGTTCGACCCCTCAGCCAACAGCAGAGGACGAACCCGCCTCAGACTGTCTTGCGGCTCCTTTCTCTTTTTCACCAAACCTCTCCACATACACAAAACATTTTTTCACACTCCTCTTTGAGAATCATATTTTCATCCAGCCTCCTGGGCTCCTTCTTGGTTCCCTCTCACCTGAGTTACTTCACTGTTTCCATTCCTTCTCTTCCTGCCCAGTTTTTCGAATGCACACATATATCACATACACGCCACGTACGTGTATATATATATATATATATATATATATACATACTGTATGTATACTTATTCATTTATTGACGAAGATATGATACACCCACGCACTCATATACGTGTATGCATATATGCATGAACAAATAGTGACAGAGCCTAGCACCTGCATGTCTGCGTACGCGTAGTACGCGGAATATTTACCTTGAGCAGAGGCTGCTGTTGCACCCACGACTCTATATATCAATTATTTTCCTCCGGATCTCTATCTTCGCCTTTCTTCCCCCTCCTGCCCGCCGCCTA
>NW_021148526.1:6678-8616 GCF_002837175.3 Physeter macrocephalus
TAGGCGGCGGGCAGGAGGGGGAAGAAAGGCGAAGATAGAGATCCGGAGGAAAATAATTGATATATAGAGTCGTGGGTGCAACAGCAGCCTCTGCTCAAGGTAAATATTCCGCGTACTACGCGTACGCAGACATGCAGGTGCTAGGCTCTGTCACTATTTGTTCATGCATATATGCATACACGTATATGAGTGCGTGGGTGTATCATATCTTCGTCAATAAATGAATAAGTATACATACAGTATGTATATATATATATATATATATATATATACACGTACGTGGCGTGTATGTGATATATGTGTGCATTCGAAAAACTGGGCAGGAAGAGAAGGAATGGAAACAGTGAAGTAACTCAGGTGAGAGGGAACCAAGAAGGAGCCCAGGAGGCTGGATGAAAATATGATTCTCAAAGAGGAGTGTGAAAAAATGTTTTGTGTATGTGGAGAGGTTTGGTGAAAAAGAGAAAGGAGCCGCAAGACAGTCTGAGGCGGGTTCGTCCTCTGCTGTTGGCTGAGGGGTCGAACTGTACTTGTTCGACTGCGTTTTGCATTTGCAAAACAGAGAAAAGCTGAAGCAATAGGGAACTCCGTGATGCTTCCAGCATCCGTTTGAAAAGAAAATTGACAGCTTCAACAGTGCAGTGGAGTTTGTGAGGACAAATATGTCGAGTTGGAGCTGTTGACAACGACTTTCTTTCCCTCCTTCCACATGGAGTAGCGGCTACACTGAGAACTCCTTGTTCCTACTGTCGCACGTCTGCACTCTCAGCGCAGGTTTTTGCAGACTATCTGTTCCCTTGCACACTGACGGGGGTCAGCTCACGTATATGCCTACGTCCTCCTTAATTATAATTATATTTATTTACGTACGTCTGTAGAAGAATGTGCGTACAGAAACATATAGTTTGAGGGGACACACCTACATGCACGCAACCTGGTGTGTACACATGCATGTACATACATATGGACACATTTATACGTTTATGTTCGTACACCTCTGGAGGCGTATATATATGTGTGTATATACATACAGGCAATTTGAGCCTATCTCGTGAAAGGTGCGTTTACATTCAGATGTCATACCGCGTCGAAATGGTGGATAGGGCTGCTGACATACTGAGGACGCGGTAGGTGGAGGAGTGTAAACTCCACGTGCGACTGCGCACGCATTCGCACCTCCCGACGGTGTGTAGGTGGTCACATGTATACGTCTGTGGACATGGTGTCTGAATATATTTATATATGTAAGTGTATGTATATGCATATGTACATGTGTGTACAGACGTCTGGTGTTATGTGTCTGCATGTGTAGAAGGCCGCACGTTCATTTCTGTAGAAATTTGAGTAAATGTATCTGTACAGTGTTATACATGTTTAGGACTATTTGGGAGATAAGACCTGCTCTCCGTCCTCTTTCTTCCGTTCAAAACTCGGAAGACTTTCCGCGCTAATCTGCTCTCACCCACTTGTCTATATTACATGTATATGTGTACATATATATATGTATACATATACATAAACAAGCGTGTATAAAAAGAATGCATACGAGTGTATGCGAGTAGATGTGTCTCCGTTCAGTACCTGCAACAGTCGAGCCCGGTATTGTAGCTTGAACGTCTCCAGTGCGTAAAAAAGAATTCGCGCCCAATAATTTGGTCGCAATGTATATCGGTGACACTACTGTCCTTCGCGTGTTCAAAGGAAGACGAGGCCACGTTTTTTAGGAGCGTTTGTGAAGCTTGGCTTATACTTGTCTGTACACATGTTAGGAGGTAGCTACAACGGGTTCTCTGCGTGTTGCTATCGACGTGGGTATACATATGGATGGAGAAAAACGGTCTCGCAGAACAGTATATACGTTTGCCTCTGGGGGAACGTATGTGTGGTGCATCTCGATAGCCGTGGGCTTAAGAATAATAGAAAGTACTGGTCTCAGTA
>NW_021148527.1:0-522 GCF_002837175.3 Physeter macrocephalus
CCTCTGCCTCAACGTCTTCCAACGTGGGTCGTTTCACTCTCTTGGTAGCACACATTGCAGCAGTAGCTTTCTGCACGCTTGCATCTCGGGGGTTGTTCAGATAGTTGTAAAAGTATATTTAGAGATCTGTGCATACACATGTATATATATCTACTAAAGTATGAGACGCAGTTTTACGGCGTTCTACCTACAGCTTACTTCCGTATACACTGCCGGGGTTTTGCTCGGTGACGTTCGTGTTACGTATCCAGTATGTCCAATACACACAGTCTCGGTGAGCACCTTGGAAATCGTCTTTCGCTCCCGCCGCTAGATAAAATGTATTAGACGTATGCATAGACACACGCCCAAGGATGGACGAGTGCATACGCATACACTTAAAAATCCGCACATTCGTGCAGAAATGTACACCTTCAAACACGGCCCCCCACATATAAACACATACGTACCCAAACACAGGTGGACTCGGCAACTCAGCGTACGTACATCTAGGTCGCACGTGCATCAGACGCAAACACAGCA
>NW_021148527.1:8297-8615 GCF_002837175.3 Physeter macrocephalus
GACTTAAGGAAAGCTCACCCGGATATGCTTCCCATTCCAGAACAACCCGCTTACATCTGCATGTTTCTCTATACTATTGCAAAACTACGTTTACTCCCACCTTGACACCAAAAGATGTACAGCAACTTGCCAACACGGCGTGGATACCTTCAGTTCCATTGTGAATCGGTGGGTAGCTATCGACTCGTCGCAGCAGGGTTTCCGAAGCCAGACTGGCTGTTTCCGTCCTGGTTGGCCCCTCGAAGGACTGCTCGGAGGGGTAAAGCTCTCTTCCTGCTTTCGAAAATGCATCCCTTTTGCACTTCCGATATTCCCCTG
>NW_021148528.1:0-544 GCF_002837175.3 Physeter macrocephalus
GTAGAAACGTCTGAAAAGCTCGCGTACCTCTACCGGTGACTCTTACTAGTAATAAAAGGGTTGCTGAAAACCTCGCGTACCTCTACCGGTGACTCTTACTAGTAATAAAAGGATTAGGTACGTAGGAAGACCCGGCTTTCCCCTGATACGCCCCACTCCTGTGCTTCTGTGTGTACCCATGTCCGCACTGCTGCGAGCCGTAAGTGCGACATCGGCAGTTGTGATCGTCTGTATCTCTATAGTTTGAAGAATATGATCATGTACAATTCACGCGCCGGCACCCCGTAGCGGCTGCACAGCAACACATATCCACATGGAATTGTGCAAAAACAGAAGCTGCAGTGTTTCCCTACGTCCTCTGTCACAGGAGATAATATAGATACGCCTTGTCGTTATTACATCACACAGCGTCGAACCACCTGTGCTCGAGTATGATACCCCGCGGAAGCACTTCTAACCATAAAATTCTACGAGGCTCTCAGTCCAGAGCGTGTCTGGCAACGACGTTACGGCGACCCTGTCATGGCGGCAGAGGCAGAAGTTG
>NW_021148528.1:8380-8615 GCF_002837175.3 Physeter macrocephalus
AATGTCCTCTCAGCATTGTAGGCTTCAAGGACACCGTTTCCAGCTTGCTTTGTTGTTGCCACACTCTGCTGCTTCTGCTCCAATCACGACAGTGTGGACCAGACAGACCCGTGTTGTGTAAATTATTTCTTAGACGCGTGGATGCACAGGGTGTTGTCCACTTCTCTGGTGGAAGAATGTACCGTCATCTGCAGTTCCCCCACGTAAACAGTTGTGCCTGTTGTGTGCCTGTGTA
>NW_021148529.1:0-999 GCF_002837175.3 Physeter macrocephalus
GGAAGGAAACAAGGGTATAGGAGAGCACAGTTGTTCTCAAGCATTGGAAATGTCTCAGCAGATATTTGTAACAGTGCTGTGCACAGAGCACTTTAAAATTCGTGGTTGTTCTACCTGCGGTTTTGGAGAGCCGGTTGTTTCAGAGCCCCTTCTCGACTTCTTAACACAGTTACAGGGAAAACGATTATTTTTATGCGAAGGCAAATAATCGTGGCTGCTGCGGACGATTCAGGGCTTCAGTGTAGAGTGATTTGCCGAAGTTGATGTGAAGTATTTCATGCGTACTGGTCTAACATGGATCAAGGGCAGACAAAAATCGATGTCACATAGTGTGAAGTTGTGTAGTAGCATTTCCGAGATGCCGGGAGCAATTCACTTTGACGGTTTCAACAATAGTTGTTTCGCCACATTTTATCAAGCAGACGGTAGAAAGCTTGTTCCGATATGCTGGTTATCCCTATAATTCCGGTACCGCTGTACATTATCTGGAGGTGCAGAACCTCAGTAACTGTGTGCCGGTACCCGTGGTTGTAAGGTGGAAGCCTGTTAAATATCATTGTCAGCTTGCGGCGGTGACTCCAAGACTACTCGACGACGGAAAGTCAAAGCGAGATCATCTGGACAACGAAGCAGGAGGGAAGGTGGGGATACGGTTCGTTAACCGTACTACTACGTCCACGTGGATTAGTATGCTACAGTGGCTAGCATATAGATTAACTGGCCACATACGCATGTGTTTCCCTCGCACAGGCGTATATCGGGATCATGCTGCAAGCACTCACGAGAAAAAGTGCGTGCCACTTGCGTGGGCAGTCTGTAGAATCTCGCAATGCTGCTTTAACGAGCAGACAGAAGTTCAAAGTAGACTGACGGGCAACTTGTGGCAAAGTGGGCAGAATCCGGCAAAGGGCACGTGCTGGGTGATATGATGTGGCGGTCCAAGTTGTGGTCAGTCTGCGCGTGACTAATTCTAGCAGGGACATTATCATTGGGTATCGA
>NW_021148529.1:5296-6787 GCF_002837175.3 Physeter macrocephalus
CTGTACATTATCTGGAGGTGCAGAACCTCAGTAACTGTGTGCCGGTACCCGTGGTTGTAAGGTGGAAGCCTGTTAAATATCATTGTCAGCTTGCGGCGGTGACTCCAAGACTACTCGACGACGGAAAGTCAAAGCGAGATCATCTGGACAACGAAGCAGGAGGGAAGGTGGGGATACGGTTCGTTAACCGTACTACTACGTCCACGTGGATTAGTATGCTACAGTGGCTAGCATATAGATTAACTGGCCACATACGCATGTGTTTCCCTCGCACAGGCGTATATCGGGATCATGCTGCAAGCACTCACGAGAAAAAGTGCGTGCCACTTGCGTGGGCAGTCTGTAGAATCTCGCAATGCTGCTTTAACGAGCAGACAGAAGTTCAAAGTAGACTGACGGGCAACTTGTGGCAAAGTGGGCAGAATCCGGCAAAGGGCACGTGCTGGGTGATATGATGTGGCGGTCCAAGTTGTGGTCAGTCTGCGCGTGACTAATTCTAGCAGGGACATTATCATTGCGTATCGCGACGCGTGGCCAACACTTGGTGTTGAGATACCTTGTGTTACCCAGTGTGTTCATAGCCGTGAATGAAGACGTTTGTGTAGATAGACATATACACGTCTAAAATGCAGGGGGTGCCAAGCATATTTGGATAGACCAGCTACCAGTGTGCAATTGTCCCCGTTTTCTTCATTGAGCACTGCGTTCCTTCCTGCGCGGTAGGCACGCATGTTCGTTTGTTGCGAAACCGGTGCCAATTTGGTTTATAAATATTCCAGTCAACGTACGCGTCCACCGGGACTACCGGGGAACTGTACAGCAACTATTTTTGTGAATTCTTTTATTCGTTCGCGCCCGCACGCCTACACAACACTCTGGGTACCAAGTTAGGGTACCGCAGGCTGGCTCACGCATAACTATGTCCTGCCACGTTGAAAGGCACGAGTCCACTGTAGCAATGTCAGAAATGTACACGTCTGTGTGCAACACTGCCACCTATATACATACGTACATGTTCAAGTCTGCGGCCGCTGCTATTCCTCGCAGCGCTTTTGAAATGGGAAACCGCGTTTGCCGCAGCTGAGTTACTGGTGCCCGCCACTTTTCGCTGACGGAGAGAAATTTGCATGGGAGGGAAAGATTATAATGTGCGGACGCCCGCTAGCGTTGTTGTCGTTGCTACTCCTGGCATTTAGCCTGATGTCAGTAAGGCAGTTGCGGTTGCTCGTGTGACCGTCGCCCCTGTCAGCAACGCTAATACTCTTCGGCACTGCTGCATCAAACATGAGAGGCGGAAATAGTGTTGGCTCCACTGGCGTGCCTGCGCAGGTCCCCGCAGGAAACAGTGTTCGCTGCCGTAAGAGTGACTCACAGCAGGCTCTGATAAGCTCTTGGCGCGAGCCGCAGCAGTTCCGCGTGTAGCATAATTCGGAGCCTATTTCCATTAGTGGGTCAGCAGAGGTGAGCAACAGCTCTAGCTCGTTTACGCGC
>NW_021148529.1:8206-8615 GCF_002837175.3 Physeter macrocephalus
ATATATTTTTTTTTTCTTCTTTTTTTATATAACTGAATACAACTGTATTCATATGTATGTACAACATGCTGGCGATTGAGTCATGGTAATCTAGTATTGCCGGCCAGGTTCGAGATACTGCACTGCCACTTACCGCACTCTCGGATGGGGACTGTTGGTTTCCAGCATCTGTCCAGATGCCACTATGATGTGCACGGGATCTCCCTGATACATTTCTTCAACAGTAATCTCTCGCAGGTCACTGCTCGGAGCACTCTTCCGCGCAAGCGAAAGCAGGGGCTGCGACAGATATTGCGGTGAAGGAAGAGGCGGGCCCCCTTTGATCGAAGAAACGATTAGTTTCACCCCAAACTCATCCTGCACAGCCGTCGAAATACAGAAACTCCGAACAAGTGTGCATACGAGCGCG
>NW_021148531.1:0-180 GCF_002837175.3 Physeter macrocephalus
ATCTCTGATCAATGTACTGCGCTAGGAAGACGACAGCAAGGAAGAAAGCAGCAGAGATATGCAAAAGAGAACTGAGGAAGAGACGCAACAGTGCATCCTGTCGGAGAGAGGCATCAACAGTGAGAAGACGCCAGAGCAGCGCACACACCGCTAGCATCACTATGCATACGAGAAACTCAG
>NW_021148531.1:190-416 GCF_002837175.3 Physeter macrocephalus
GCTGCCTGCGCGGCTGCTGCTGCATGCGCTGCTGTCGCTGCTGGCAGGGCGACCACCTTGACAGCGACAGCAGTACTCTGGGGCGTTCTTGCTGATGCAGCTCCTGCATCTGCAGCGGCCCCCCCTCGCGTTGCTGCTGCTGCTGCTCCTCTGTCTCCTGCTGCTGTTGCTGCTGTTGCTGTTGCTTGCGTCGTCATCGGCTGCATGCGCATAGCTGCTGCTGCTG
>NW_021148531.1:7880-8613 GCF_002837175.3 Physeter macrocephalus
AGCAGCACCATCAGCGGGGGCAACTTTAGCGGCTTCCGCAAGAGCATGTGCTGTGTTTCGTTCCGTATAGCCATTCTTTTGTCCCATCTTCATTAAATTTGATACCGCCGCCAGCAGCACCAGCGACACCACAAGCAGTTGCCTGCTGCGCTGTGCATTCACAACGAGCACTTCTGTGGAACCCGGAGACAGCTGCTGCGACAGCAGCACTATCTCGCGTTGCAGCAGCAGTGCCAGGTGCAGGAGTTAGGTTGTCATATGCCAAATTAGCAGCCTTCCCAGCACCAGCACGGCCAGAAGGCCTCCAAACACCGTTACCAGAAGTTGCTGGAGGCCTAATGGTAGTTGCACCAGTACGGTAGCGCGGGACTGCAAGAGCAGCTTTCTTGTAACGGTCCACGCTGGAGAGGATGCAGGTGTCAACCGGCTTATGTGTTTCATTAGTCTTTTCTGAAAAAGCAGCAGTCATGCTGTTCGTACAGAGGGTGTGCAAGAGCTGTACAGCTGGTGCTGGAACCCAACAGGTGTCACGGGTACAGTGTTCAGTGTCTCGCACACATGCACCAACTAACTGTGTTAGCCTGAGCCCGTGCGCGGACCGAAGGATCTCCCGCCCCAACGGGTATGGGTACTCTTCCTCAAGCGCGCGCTGGAAATGCAGTTCAGTTGTCTTTTTCTGCTTTACGCCACGCTGTCCTTGTCGCTCCTCTTGTGGTCATTGCTGGTCTCCCCC
>NW_021148533.1:0-568 GCF_002837175.3 Physeter macrocephalus
CGGTTGCTGAACTTGACGTAAAATTCACTTTCCCCACCAGGGCCTGAGCGAGGTAAAACACGGTATATATACGCATGTATATGGATGTGCAACTGTAGAATGTTTACGTATGGGTACGTGCCTACTAGATGGTAACCAGAATACCTACAGCACTGCCTAGAATCTTCAATACAGAACAGACGAATTATATTTTCGTATACTCGTATATTACAACCAACTCAATAAATGGAATTGGAGGTGACCTCTGGTCGATTCGTTTTCTAGTAAAATATAAAATGAATTTGTACACCATTTGATTTCGAAGTAGAGGCCTATCTACGCAGAAGCTTGGACGTAAAGCAGGCGCATGAAAGCGAGTAGATGCCGGGCGTTGATTGGGTCTCAAGGTTCTCCGGCGCATCTAGACCATACGGTTAAACGGTTTATTGAGGAGAGTTATATACAGCAGTCTATGCGTATACACATATGTTCCCAGGGGTACCAGTCGAACTGGTGACCGTAAAACGTTATCTGCAGCAGAGATATGCACAGATCAAAAATGCTGTGCAAGGTGGAAGACACCAAAGTA
>NW_021148533.1:5833-6821 GCF_002837175.3 Physeter macrocephalus
CCTCCTCCTCCTGCCGCGGGTACAGTGGACGGTCGCCGCGAAAACTCGAAAACTCGCAGAAATCCCTTGAGAAGAAACGACCGGGTGAAACCCGAAAAGGAGCTCTTCGTCGAAATCGGACAAGAGTCCCCCTCTTCCGCCCGGGGTGTACGTACACCACACCATTCGATATCTTGGAATCCTTCTCTCAACACTGCCGTCACACGCACAACGCTGGGCACCTCTCAATTCGGGGGTCCTCTGAGTCGGTCGGTCTTCCCTGCTCTGTAGCATGCGTTTATGCATACACAGATTTTAACAGATAGACCTCCACGGACAGAGAGAGACCCTACAAAGTCATGGAGAGAGCACCGCCTACCGCAGTATACACATATGGAAGCACACAGTGTTTTACAGTGACTTTTATGTACGTGTGTGAAGAACGTCTACTGCGGCGCTCGCATCATTCGCTTCGAAGACGAAAAGCTGCAGACAATACATATGCTTCACCAAAGATGAACCTCCAAAGCAAAACTAGTGGTGAAACCGTCGATGTTCTCCTAGCCTGTTTTTAGAAAGAAAAATTTCCCACTGTTTAGGTCTTGAGACAGAGACAGGAAGGCTTACGCACGTAGAGAGAGAACGGAAAGAAAGCCTCGTGGTGCTGAGCAGGCGCCTGCGCGTCGACGAGGGTGAGAACTCTTTTCTGCTAAAAAAGAGAGCTACACACAGAAGTCTCTTCTAATATTGTGAAGCAACTGCATTCCCACGATCAACAGATACCTCCGTATAACCTCTAGTGTTTCACACTCAAAACCAGCTGTACGCATATTTTCAGCGGAAAGACGAAAATTTACTTTGGCGAAGTCAGTCGGGAGTCTTCTTTCTCAGAAGACACAAAGACTGCTTCTACTTCAGAGCACTGTCTTCCGAGTTAGGGCCCCGATCTCTGTTAGCTGGTGCACGTCAATGCCACCGAAATGACAGACGATACTTGTGCTCAAAACAA